>NW_028152123.1:0-235000 GCF_964638095.1 Poromitra crassiceps
TTATTGGTTGCATGATTAATTGTTTACAGGATCAAAAAGTAAGGTAAGTATGACATGTGGAACTATGGGAACAGCTGAAATACTGAATGAATTAATACACTAACCAAACTAACTAATTCATAACTAACTATGAAAAGTTGATTGTTATAACCAAAGTTATTGGACAAATAGTCGTGGAGAGGACCGAATCCAGGGCAGGTAATATTGAAGAGGAATCAATTTAAAAGGGTGAGATGAATCATTCTTTATACAAATTATGCTATCATAATGTCAAATGAACGGAAATGAGAACCTGAAGATCCATATGTTTGTGTGTTGCCATGTAAATAATTTGTTAGAATAGCAACTTAAGTGATCATTCAATGTGGTGTGCATTGTAAGCAGATGAGATGCACAAAGTTATGTTTGTGTCATTACAGAGAAGGATGTGGAGATGGAGGATACAAAGAGCCATGGAGGATGGTTCAAGGCAACAGATAGGAAAGGACTCATTGCTGGAACCTGGACAATTAATATTTGATAAAAAAGCGGTACAATTAATTATAGCAATTAATAATATGAAAATATAGGAAAGTAGTTTGGTGAGTATGAAAATGCATGCAGTACAAATTTAAGTGTAGCGAATGCGGGAATAATGAGAGAAATTGTCCAGTGTTGCTTGTTGGAGTCACTACATGAACAGAATGGCTGACCAAGAAGGAGGACTGATGTGGATCGTTCAAGACTCCAGGAATGTCAAAATATGACTAGGAATATGAATGAATGAGTATAGATAGGATGTGAGGGTTTAAGATGGATGAGTGTGTGAACGAATGGGAGTGGGCAAGATGGAGGCGAGATACTGGAAGCCATCAAGAGGACACTTCACTAGCATCTGACCTGGGGTGGAGCCAATGAAGATGACCCAACGCGCGGACGAAGAAGAAATAAAACTTGCCACAAGAATCCTGCACTCCCTAATTGAATTCAGAAGCATATGCCAAATATTGATAGTGAACTATATACCTTGAAGGCTGTTAAATGTAATGATATGTACTGTGAATGATTGAATTAAATGTATGTTGTTGTCTAGTACTACAGTATGTAACTAATTAATTCTAGAAATATTATATAAAAGGCCTATTATAATATAGTATAAACATTATCATTATATAATAAGCATCATCATGGACTTTTGGTATCGCTGGTAGGCTGGGTTATGCACAGGCTTTTTAAGTGAGTGGTTCTATCAATAGGAATAGAAGCTCGCAGAGGCCTTTGCCTACTTCAAAGGAGAGCAAATGGAAAAAGTAGGTTACCTCTGAATGTGAATAAGCTGTTAAAAGCCACCGCACTCTGTGCAGAGCTGTGTGCAGGGTGGTTCATGACATGGTTCCCGGGTCATTTGATTAATAGAAGTGTTTTGGACTTTGTGGATTATGTGATCTGGGAAAGGGCTGCGCTGTGGACCTGCTTGTGCGTATCTCTGGATGGGGTGAGATGTCAAAATGCTGATGATGTATGCTGATAGACAAAAGTTGCAAAACAAAAAAAAGCAACTTTATAATAAATCCCTCAGTTAAGTTGTTCCTTAAAAGGAAAAAAAGGAGGGAATTGTAGATAAATAATTTACCCCTGTTCATTACTACTCCAGGGAGATAGAGGGCGCTGTGAAACTGCAGACACAGTGTCTGGGCGGAGCCTAGATCAAAGACTATAAAGGAGTAGAAGAGCCTTTGTTCTGGGTCATTTGTCATCTCCAGGAGGTTGTGTGAGCAGGCAGTGAACCGGATCCGTTTGTGGACTTTTGTTTTTGTAAATAAACTATGTTACAATTTACTCTCTAGTAAATTGACTTATTTAAAGGTTAGAACGAAATTCCTCACCACAGTGATCACAGCATAATGAGTAGCTTCCATAATGGTTTGGATTTTGAGGCCATCCTGCCGACCAGTAGCTGCAGAACAAACAACATTCTCCTTTTTAATAGAGCTGAAACTTGATTCATTTTTAAATAATGTATTGAATCTCACATCAAATCACACCTCAACTCAAAACTCAAATGAAATAATCTATAGTCAAGAACTATTAAGCTTTTCAAGAGAGAGAGACAGACACACACACACACGGCGCGCGCACACACACACTATGATGTAATCGGTTATTATTATATATGAATTTTAATGTATTAATTAATATTGTTATTGTGTAATGTGTATTGATGTGTACTTATTTTGTTTCATTGTGTTGTTGTGACATTCATGGCAATATAGCAAATTTGAATTGAATTATGCATGTGTGTGTGTGTGTGTGTGTGTGCAACACGTTCTCACTCCGAGCACGTAGCATATTGACGCGGTGTGTGTGTGTGTGTGTGTGTGTGTGTGTGTGTGAATGCCCTTCTCTGAGGTTTTCTTTTCTTCTCATTGTTATGTCATACAGGCCAGGTACTGGTCCTTGAAAATCAAGGCATTGAACGTTTTGAAAAGTGACATGGGTCATTGGAAGTACTTGAATTTATACATTTTGTGCAAGAATAGAAATGGAACTATTTTTTTACTGATCATGTAACACAGCACAGTTGAGAAGTGTCCACACATTAGATCCTCTCTCTCTCTTGTTAATACTGTATTTATGTATGTATATTGTTTTTTACTTAACGTCTTAAGTATTTACACTGAGAAATGTTCACACATTAAATCCTCTCTCTCACTTGTTAGTAGTTGTCTTTGAGCTTCTGCAAAGCTGCTAGTTCTCATTAGAAACATCCTCAGTGTTGTTATAGTAATTAACCTTGATCCATGTCACAATCTTGGGTCCTTGAATTTGAAGGAATTGGGACTGACTGGACATGACAGTTACAGCAGCAGACAGGAGCAGAGAGAGAGAGAGAGAGACAGAGAGAGACAGAAGCCGTTTTCACACATGCGCTTTTTACCGCTAAATGACCGGAAAGCGGTCTATTGCCTTCATGTGTGAAAGTTGTTTTCCGGTATAAGCGCGACCCCGTCATCGCGGACATTTCACCAGTTTCGAGCCAGTCAGAAGAGCGGTATGCCGCGATAAGGGACACAAGTGTGAAACGTGTCAAGTCATTTGCCGGTCCTTCTCATGGGCGAGGTGTACACACTTGCTTAATGTTCCAGCGGGCATAATCTAATCATTCGCACACATTAAAGCAAACTGGCGAAATGATCTTGTGATAATAAGAGCGGGGTCATCCCTATGTTCCCCAGGTCCTATGTTCCCCGGGTCCTATGTTCCCCGTTTTTGTGGGACCGGGGAACATAGAACCCTGCTATGTTCCCTGGGAGAGGTTAGGTTTTGGGTTAGGGTCTGGGGGAGGTTAGGTTTAGGCGTGGGGGGTGGGAGAGGTTAGGTTTTGGGTTAGGGTTTGGGGGAGGTTAGGTTTAGGGTTAGTGAAAAACGGGGAATATAGAACCCGGGGAACATAGAACCCGGGGAACATAGACATGATCCCATAAGAGCGGTATGTCAGCTTCATGTGTGGGCGTGCCGATTTCCCCCTCTCCCCTCTCCCCTCTCTGCTGCCTGCTCACTCTCTGGCCAGTCCTTCAGTCCTCCTCCTTCAGTCAGCAGCCCGACAGGGACACAGACAGCTCTGAGAGTCTTGCAAGCCGCCCAACGCTTGTTGAGAAAGCAAATGCACGAAGCGAAATGTGGAAGTATTTTGCTTACGTTGCCGACAGCGAAGGCAAGCATCAAACGAAGCCAGTCTGTAAAAAGTGCTTCAACGCAACGCAGGTGAACGGATAAACATCGAACCAGCCAGGCTATTTCTCTCAGACACGGATCCCAACTTCTTCAAATATTTCAGTTCAAAGACTGGTTATCGAATGTGAATGATACAACATACATGCCCTCTTAAGTCAAACGAGTGTGATTTATTGTGTGACAAGAAAACTTATTTCACCATCAGAGTTTTGCCGACCCCCAAAATAAGGAGGATTCCCCATCCAAGTGCACACGTCACTCCCCACCCGCTCTGCAGTACCCCCCCGCCCCCCAACATACAGGCAATTTCGCTGCTATATTCACACATGCGAGTGCTCAGGTGTGAAGGGAAATTCCGGGAAATGGCCGATATTGATTTACAAGTAATTTTCCTGTACGCATGTGTGAAAACAGTCAGAGAGAGAGAGAGAGGGATAGATAGATAGATAGATAGATAGATAGATAGATAGATAGATAGATAGATAGATAGATAGATAGATAGATAGATACGTCACACCAGAGGTGCGGAAGTTCTGCTCGAGAGGCAGAATCTGCTCCGATGGTGGCTGATACATGTATTGTTTATTGCTTTTTTTTTTAAGTATGTGCACATTGGAGAATCACATTGAGAGCCTTAACGAGCCTTAATGATTTGCAGCTGGCAGGGGCGGAGTTTCTGCAGGCAGCAGCAGCATTTTTCTCCTTGAGGTAAACAGAGAGAGAAGGTAAACACTTCCCATGTGCTTACATTACCCAGATTATATATTATACAAAGTGGGTTGATTATCGGTAAAGCCATCCTTTAAGTTGCTGCCCTACTCTTTAACACATCCATTCTATTAGTTATAAACAGTGCCTTTGATGGCATTGTGATTTAAAACATCTCACGTTTGTGTCAGCGGTGATCTGTCCATATAATGCAGACCAATCCAGGACTCTCCATACTGATTCAGCTTTCCGACAAAGTCCTGATAATTTGGCAAAAGAGGCAATCATTTCTGTGTTCGTAAGCACAAGTTCACTGATTTTGTACCTTTTTATATATAACTGTAACGGTTGGAGTCACAGACAGTATTGTCTGTACTTGTTGGACCCACAGACAGTATTGTCTGTAGTTGTTGGACCCACAGACAGTATTGTCTGTAGTTGTTGGGCCCACAGACAGTATTCTCTGTAGTTGATGGACCCACAGACAGTATTGTCTGTGTAGTTGTTGGACCCACAGACAGTGTTTTATGTTGTTGTTGGACACACAGACAGTATTGTCTGTTGTTGTTGGACCCACAGACAGTATTGTCTGTTGTGGTTGGACCCACAGACAGTATTGTCTGTAGTTGTTGGACCCACAGACAGTGTTGTCTGTAGTTGTTGGACCCACAGACAATATTGTCTGTAGTTGTTGGACCAACAGACAGTAGTGTCTGTTGTTGTTGGACCCACAGACAGTATTGTCTGTTGTTGTTGGACCCACAGACAGTATTGTCTGTAGTTGTTGGACCCGCAGACAGTATTGTCTGTAGTTGTTGGGCCCACAGACAGTATTGTCTGTAATTGTTGGACACACAGACAGTATTGTCTGTAGTTGTTGGGCCCACAGACAGTATTGTCTGTAGTTGTTGCACCCACAGACAGTATTGTCTGTAGTTGTTGGACCCACACACAGTATTGTCTGTAGTTGTTGGGCCCACAGACAGTATTGTCTGTAGTTGTTGGACCCACAGACAGTATTGTCTGTGTAGTTGTTGGACCCACAGACAGTATTGTCTGTTGTTGTTGGACCCACAGACAGTATTGTCTGTAGTTGTTGGACCCACAGACAGTATTGCCTGTGTAGTTGTTGGACCCACAGACAGTATTGTCTGTTGTTGTTGGGCCCACAGACAGTATTGTCTGTAGTTGTTGGACCCACAGACAGTATTGTCTGTAGTTGTGGGGCCCACAGACAGTATTGTCTGTAGTTGTTGGACCCACAGAGAGTATTGTCTGTGTAGTTGTTGGACCCGCAGTATTGTCTGTTGTTGTTGGACCCACAGACAGTATTGTCTGTAGTTGTTGGACCCACAGACAGCATTGTCTGTTGTTGTTGGACCCACAGACGATATTGTTTGTCTGTAGTTGTTGGGCCCACAGACAGTATTGTCTGTAGTTGTTGGACCCACAGACAGTAGTGTCTGTTGTTGTTGGACCCACAGACAGTATTGTCTGTAGTTGTTGGACCCACACACAGTATTGTCTGTAGTTTTTGGACCCACAGACAGTATTGTCTGTAGCTGTTGGACCCACAGACAGTATTGTCTGTAGTTGTTGGAGACAGTATTGTCTCCAGTCAGCTGTCAGTTGAAGCAACGTGCTCCACTGCCTCTTGCTGCAACAATCAGTGCAAACTGATTGGCTATAAGCTGTTGTTGACTGATAGCTAAATACATAATGAACACAAACACAAACACAGACATACACATATACAAACACAGGCACATTCGGGACAGCCCTAGATATATGTATGTGTCAAAAATGACACACTACAGTATACGTATGTACGTACCTACCTACGAATAAACCAACATAATGTCACACACGAAAACACACACCTTCCTCTCTGCTGTTTCTGACCACCAGATCTGATCCTTTGCTCTGACAGTCCTCTCTGCTCTCCCACCAAGTCTTCTTCTCAGTAGATCTATAGTAACAACGTTCTTCTCAGTAGATCTATAGTAACAACTGCAGCCACATTTCTCCCATCCTTCAGGAGACCACTTCCCTTATTGTCAAATAACTGATTTAGTGACACATTTCAATTCATTCAATGTCAGATTGATTAGAATGTAGTCTTTACTTATTGTTATCGTTATTATTATTATTTATTTTAAATTATATCTTACCTGCAATTTGCTTCTTCAACTTACTTCAGTCTGTACAGTAACTGGTTTCTCTCTTCAGTCAGATTGTGGTAACTGATGTTGAGTTGGTTTGTTTCCAGGACCATCTTCTGTCTCTCCACCATGACTGAAGAATCTGAAAACCATCACAACAAACACAGCATGTCATGTTAACAACATCAACGTCTTCTGCTTCAAAGTCAAATCAGAGCTAATCACTGCTTGTATATAATATCTGTTTTCATTGTTTTTCCATCACTGGCCACTGTTACGAAACGAGACATTTTGGGGTATTGTGTCCATTGATATGTGCATATGTATGAAGTCTGTGCACTTGTTGTGATTTCCTTTTTTTTTTACCACTAGGTGGTAGGCTGTGTGCAGTCAGGGCAAATTAGCCAGTCTACAAGTATTCATAGTATTTCCATGATGTCACAAGCACAATGATCCAGTCACCACAAGGCCAGGCCCAGCAGGACCAGACTCACTGCAGCAATTCTGAAAGGCTTTCTGCTTCTCTGGACGGCTGGAAGAGACCTTTGACTGTGAGCTCCCTCTAGAGGCAAAGTACACACATCACATTCACATGAAGAGAAGTTTGACTTTGAGCTCCCCCTAGAGGCAAAGTACACACACATCACATTCACACCAAGCATGTTCTGAATTTATTTGAACTCTGGATCTCTGGAGTGTTTATTCTTACGGCTTGTATATCGTTAGTATTTTACTCGTTCCGGTGCCATTATTGTTTTTTTTTTACAATACCCCACACACACACACACACACACACACACCTACACACACACACACACACACACACACACACACACACACACACACACACACACCACACACACACACACACACACACACACACACACACAGCTGGTCGGTCGTCGATGCCGTGACGCCACATGACATTGCCATGCTGTGAGGCTGTGTAAATAGTCACACTGCTGTTTCCTGCAACCAGCAGAAGTTTCTGAAATACAGGATGTATTGTATGTATTGTATGTACACCTTTACACACACACACACACACACACACACACACACACACACACACACACACACACACACACACACACACACACATGCCACATTTCAGTCTCGGGTGAAAACTGTGGCCACCAAATGATGGGGACATTTTGTGTGTGTGTGTGTGTGTGTGTGTGTGTGTGTGTGTGTCCAACATGGCGGCAGCAGCAAACACTAGCTCTCCAGCCAAAACGCACTAATACCATCCTAAACACACACGTCGTAACTGCCGCCGATAACGCAGGGAAGAAAGGTCCTACACACACACACACACCCGTTGGGCGGCGCCCAACGGGCGCCGCCAAAAAAAAATGGAGTGTTTTTTTTTAACCTTTTTTAGCCGTATTTAAAGGAATATCTCATTTTAAATCAACATTAGGATTATACTGTTGTGATGTCATTATTCAGTATCTTCTTCTTTTCTCACTAACTTTCATGTCACCACCTGCTCTCCTGTCAGCATTCTAACTTACAAACACAAACTGTAGGTTTAGCCATCATGTTCTTTCATAAACAGCCTGATTGGAAAGAAAACATTGCCACTGAGATGTCACAACAAGCACTTTTATTATTATTATTTAGTATTTATTATTGCTAAAAAAAAAAAAAAAAAAAAAAAAAAATTGGGCCCCTTGATGTCCCGGGCCCCGGGGCTTCAGCCCCGGTAAGCCCGTTGGTAAAATCGGCCCTGAATACACCACAGGATTCAGGATGTTTGTGATAAATACAACAAGAGACACTTGCTATGGGCACTTATATGACATACGGTAAACGTGTTTTCATATTAAAAAAAGAAAAGGACGTTCAATAAAAGTCGTCATTGCACGTGGAGTTCATGTCACACTGTGACTATCTGATCACACAACAGGTAAATTGTCAATCAAATGTCATTTTATTCAACAAAAACACAAAAGACACCTACATGTGGTGTTTTCAAAGCAATATGAGATCAATATTTTTTGTTTTGAAGTGACAGTCTAAACGTTACTTTGGAGGAACGTGGAGAGAACGTCAGACTTTCTGGGTAGATGCCAAACCACAATTCTATTAACTGGTGACGTCGCGGTCAAGACGATGTTTGCTGGGTAGGAAACCTACAATCGTGTCCCCGTCAAAGTCAAAGAGATTATAATAATAATAATAATGATTGGATTTATATAGCATACATATAGAGTATATTAAAGTATATTAAAACTTGGCCTGTGACACACACACACACACACACACACACACACACACACACACACACACACACACACACACACAAAGAGCAGATAACACAGGAAATGTTTTGTTAACTGCATAGTGTGTCATTTTTGCTGCACTTTGATATAAAACAACAGAAACTAATATAAACTCATCTTTATGGTCACATGACCAATGTCTGTGGCACTGGCAACAGCTCTGCTACATGAACACATAAGCAGCACACAGCAAACAATACAGAATCACGGCTAAGAACTGATGGCTAAATGTGGAGAAGTTGATGTTTGGTGGTTGTCAAACGTATATTTCATCTTTAATCTAACCTGCATTAATACTGCAGGTGCTTCATTCAGAGATGGAATAAAATGTAACAAAAGTAGCACATGGCCAATTAAAACGTGCTGTTGTGCTTTTGTTTGTCTTGCTGTAATTATGTATCTACTCTGACCTCATCAGCTACCCATCCCCCATTAGGCTACATTGTCTAAAATCACATGTATTCTGAATCTCCCATCTGAAATAAATGAAGGCTGTCAATCATCTTCTGCACAGGCAGAGGTGTGAGTTTCATGTCACACTTTGCACACTGGTGCAGGCGGTGATCTATTGAAAAGTTAGAGCACAGTGATGACTCATTCTATATTTGACAACTCAAACTCCCACCATGTTGTTTGACCTTGATATATTGAAGAATAGGCTGCAACTAACAATTACTTTCATTATTGATTAATCTGGTGATTATTATCTCGACTAATCAATTAGTCGTTTGGTCTATAAAATGTCACAAAATGCTGAAAAATGTTGATCACTTTTCCCCCAAAGCCCAAGATGACGTCCTCAAATGTCTTCTTCTGACCAACAGTCCACAACCCAAAGATAATCAGTTATGTCCTAGAAGAAGTTAAAATGAAAATGTTCACATTTGAGAAGTTGGAATGAGATTTTCTTTTTCTTTTGTAAAGTAATCTAAACGGTTAATCGATTATCAAAAATCGTTGGCGATTTTCTTTTGATCGACTATAATCGATTAATCATTGCAGCTCTATTGAAGACCGTTTATTTCTCTCTCTCCATCTGAGCACTTCTGTCCCCACCACCTTTCAACACAAAGTGATGCCCTTGGCCACTTCCCCAGCCAGGACCTACAGTACTTCTCACAGCACTCTTTACAGAAAAGGAGGCCCGCAGTGTTTAATCCAGCGGTGCCTTATGTGAATGAGGTTTTATTACTATTTAGAAATAAGAATATATATTCCCCTTCCATATGGCCTCCCACCGGGAGAGCCTCAGTGCCAAGCTTTACACAACACTCCAGATAGTGTTGTTGTGTTCAGCACCACTGATGGTGAGACTGTGCATGCAGCTCCACACTCAGCCTGGTCACCATGGCCTGATGCAACTCTGTGTCAGCCTTTAGATCAATACTTCCTGCTCCCAATATGGCTGTGTTCCACACGTACATTTTTTTTAAACAGAGCTTGTTATATGCGTTCTGGCCTCCCGTCCCCACACAAATGCCATTTAAGGTCACTGTAAACTGACTTTTTGGTGGAGATTTTTAATATACCCGTCTCTGTCCTCGACTGTGTGGATAGGATCATCGGACTTTTGCACTTGTGACAACAAGTGTGCGCTGAGATTTTGGTGTGTGACGTCACCAGTGTGCGCCACCATTTCCAGTGTTTACATCCTGTTGCCCGTTGCCTAGGCAACAATGTGTATCTGTCTAGAATCTGCTCTTCAAGAGAACGTCTCCTATCACTGTAGCCATTATGGTTGGAGCAGTGTTATTTGAACAAGTGTTTGGGCGTGATGCTCTAAGTGTGTCCCGTGATGTTTTACTGCCTGTTTTACACAGACCTTTTAGGCAGAGGTGGACGTACCAGCCTTAGCTAGCTTGCTCGCTAGCTGGTGATAGCGTGTGCTATGTTTGCGTTTAGCGGTGTAAGGTAACGTTAGTGTTGTATTTGCGTTCACGTGCGGAAGGAAATATTTTCTAAAGCAGTGCTTGTGTGGATGCAATTATTATGGAGGAAAAAAACTGTTACCAAAAGTCTGTGTACATGTGGAGTACCCTCAGCTTCGGGAGGGTGGAGGTGGACCTGTTCACCAACTGGCACATCACCCACTGTCCCCTGTGCTTCTCCTTGCACATGTGCAATGACCAGAAAAACTGCTTTACACCTTTCCTCCCCCCTTGGCTTGGTCCTCCCCTGTTGGTGAGGGTGAGGATGGAGAAACTGTCAATCATCCTGGTACCCCTGGACCACATGATGGCACTGTGGTACGCAGAGAGGAGACAGCTGCGGGTGGCCCCGCCCTGTCTAACACTATGCAGTCAATCCAAGCGTGAGTGTGAGTGTGCGTGTGAGTGAACAGGGCACTCCTGAAAAAGAGAGCCCTGTAGCCTGTACTACGAAGCTAGTTTAATGCCTTATCCGAGTAAGTTTGAGTTTAAACCTGGTTTAGCCGTACTACAAAGCAAGTTAACTTTCAATCACCATGGCAACTGACGCTGCAAAGCTAACCTGGTTGCGACCAGGTTAGCTTCAGAGGATAAGATCAAAATCCATGAGAGACCCATATAATATCGGCTCTCTGGAGTCACTCACCATTCATAAGATCGCCATATGAAAAATAGATTGCAGTCAACTGAGAACAGAACAAGCAAAACATTCGTTGCTCTGTAGGCTACATAATTAAATTAAGCCACTTACCACTTTATGTCTTAACAGCTCAACGATGCGTGGAGAAATATGATCACTATTAATCACCGCGGCGCATATCATGAACGGACCCTCAAATGGAGTGAGGGTGATATTCTCCTACATGCCAGAAAAGCCATACATATAATATAGATATTAGTTTAAATATATGGGATAGCCCCAATACTAAATATGCAGGCTATTCTTGCATCTTTCAGCTGGAACTGTGTCCTGTAGGCTGTATGCCAATATATGAGCAAAAATAGGCTAGTTTTTATCAATGATAACTATGCCCGCATCGTCTCAATTCAGTTCAGCAGTTTTCTCTTTTATAGTAGGCTATTAGGCTTTATACTAGGCTATTTTATATATGAATTATTCGATCAGTGCAACCACACACATGAGTGATAGAGATCATTATTCATTGAGCATGCGTTTCTAAATCTATGGTCTAAATAGGCTTACAGATTGTGGAAATGTATAGACTGAGATTACACTTTTACATTTGTTGCTGCTGCCTGTATCAATGCAGCTGTATCAGACAGAAATCGCTGATCAAAGTAAATCAAATGACTGATGTGAATACAAGCTGCTGCTTTAGACAGCCCTTCAGCAGACTATCCAACGCGGATTTTCATTCTGACATTAAATCGCGGATACATTAAATATCCGCAAAAATCTCTGATCACACTGTGTGGCTGCGCTGAATGAGGAAATGGGTGTGGAAATGGGTGTGGGCGTGGATCAACTCAGCTGTTCATAATGTGATTGGCTAGCGCACCTCTTTCGCGTGGACGCGCGCCTGTGCACGAGCGCAAAACGTGCGCGTGCACAGGCAGATCCCAGCTTCAGTTATCGACTAGAAAACCACTGTCGTAGTATCCTTAAACTAGATAGCTTTGATCCTGTTCAGTCAAACCAGATCAAAGGGACTTATCGCGGATCTGTTAAACTAGCTTCGTAGTACAGAGCTCTGCTCTCAGAGAGACTCCCCCTGTAATAAAGGTAAAAAGAAGAATAGAAAAATAATAATACAAACTCAGCTCTCTGCTGCTCCTACTGTCCACTGAGAGCCACCTCAGGATCCACCACACAGTCATTAAAAAACACAGTCAATATTTTACTCTCAATCCAGTCTGATACAGGAACTTGTTTTTAACCAGCATGGACAGGCTTGACAACATGATAAGATCAAATAAGGTATTTAAATCATCTTTAATGCAAAATGTGTTTATTGCAGCAGCAAAGGACAGACTGCAGGCAAGAAGAGTACAAACAGAACATAATGAAGATAAAATATAAGGATGAGTCATAAACTCAGGCACTGATAATTCCCCTTATATATGCAAACATACCTTTCCATATTCTAATATCATCACAGCAGAGTGTTTTATTTATCCATATGCAGCGTACCAGGCCAATTTCGACCATTTCATGTTTTTGTGGCTCCACTATTTATTTATTTATCCCTTAGTTTTTAGTATTGATGATGTAGTTACGGCAGATCAGGGACTTGTACTCACAGTCTGAGCTGCACACTTAGGCCCTATCTTCGAAGGGCCCTATCTTCGCAAAAGCTGCGCACAATGCAAATTGGGGGCGGGCACAAGCGCATGCCTGTTATAATTGTACTGCACAGAGGCGTGCCACATGCCAAACCAGGCGTTTCAGCGCTAAAATGTGGGGAAAGATGGCATTATCCTATCGTCAGCAGCGCGCAATTACTTTGCGCTAAGAGCTTTGAAAAGCACCTCTTAGGCGCTAAAACACTCGCTGCGCTTGAGTGCACCATGATCTCCGCACTGCACAGCGCAGAAAGGTCATTACGCACGGACGTGCCACGCCGGGACATCAAATTCTGCTGCTAAAATTGGGCAACCAGCAGATTATTCGGTGAGGCAATCAACTATAATTCACTGAGAAACTTGTATCACATCGCAAGGAGCGGCTGTCTCTCAGGTGTAATAATCCCACAATGATCACGGCTTTAACAAGTGTCACAGGCTGTGTAAACAGTGTAAAGTGGGCTCTCTGTAACTTGATCCCTGGGTCTGTCTGTCTCAGGTGTAATAATCCCACAACGATCACGGCTTTAACAAGCATCACAGGCTGTGTAAACAGTGTAAAGTGGGCTCTAACGGTGAAAACACACCGCACGCGTCTCCTGCACGTAAGCTGCGCGGCGCGACCATTTGCGACCTTGTGCGCAGCCAGTTTTCATTAGGACACCATGTTAACAGATCTGTCAGTCCACACCGAATTGCGCGCAGCGCGCCGCTCAGCGGCCGCTCAGGGCCGCTCAGGTCAGCCTGGATTTCTATTTTCCTGCGCGGCCGTCTGCACCCGTGAGCGACTCTGTCAAGCTAAACAGATCAGATAAGGGCAGACAGGAACTCCGAAACCGGACATTCGTCAAATAAAACCAATTTCAAAGTAAAATAATGTTTATTTACGTTGTTGATTGCCCCTTTGGAAGTGTGAAAAGAGAGAAAGAGCAGTCTGAGAGGGGGAGCGGCTTCTAGGGGCTCGTTGCCTGCGGAGCAACAAGTAGAGAGCTAGGACTCGCCTTCTCTCTACAACAGCACCAGCACGCACTGGGAAAACGGGAGGAGAACAGACAAATATGATGCAATTGCATTTTATAAAGAAAGGTAGCCATTAACTGTTATCCAAAACATATTACTTTAGATATTTATGTCGTCATTTACTTGGCCATGATAACGAAGACAGGAGATCTGGGGCAAAATATATAGCGGACGAGCAGAGCGCGCAAAGTGAGCTGCGCTCTCTGTGTGGACACTTTTAAGCGACTTCTGCACGGAGGTGCGCTGCGCGGCGCATGCGCGCAAGTTTCGCGTCTGGTATGTATAGGATTGACAAATGCATCATCAATTTGGATCTCGATTTTTGGGGAAAACACTAACTAACCTTTGATTCTGTTCCTCATATCAGGAGGTGAAAAAGTTGAGTCCAGTGCAGCTGCTTCTCAAGGAACATACCCCCATGGCAATGTTGAAGGCCACTTCATTCAGTACATTGCTGATAATGTTGACCATAAAATCAGAACCATTGATGGCCACAACACATTACATGGTATGGGCCTTATAGCTGGAGTTACACCAGAGAGCCAAACCAGTATCTCTGATAGCTGTCACATCATAGCAGCAGTTGGACACATCAATATCCACATGTGGAAATCAGAGACCCCTGGCCTTTCGTCCATGTCCTATGGGAGGATTGAGAATGCCACAGGTGGGTGATTCTCATGAACATGGTACAATGCATAGCAAAACTCAAAGATATCAAGAAGATATCAAGTAGGATCTAATTTCACCATTCAAATTTAAATTATAATCCACTAGGCATCTTGCGCGCTACGCGAGCTCGCCTGCCTTGCAGCTCGCCGAGCTGGCCCTGCAGCTCGCATAAGCAGGTCGCAGCCTCGCCCTGGTTGCTCCTTGATGGCATACTTCAAGGATACTGGATCACCTGTCCTGGAGCTGGCAACATACAGCTGTCCATGGCTGAAGACTGAAGCCAGACTCCCACTTCTTTCAGTGTCTGCCCCTGTGACTTGATTCTGCTCTTATGACATCACTGATGATGTCACAACTGCTTTTATGACATCAATGATGACATCACAACCTTTTATGACTTTTTTTTTCCAATGGCAAGCACTTCAATGCTCAAGGGTATCACCCAAAATGTGTATGATTACCAAATACGAAGTTGTAGCTAACATTGAGAGAAATGCCATGTTGTATTATGACTACATACTTCATACTACATGAGAAAAAAAATCTGTTCTACTTAGAGTCAAGTCAAGTCAAGTCAAGTTTATTTATATAGCCCTAATTCACAAGCATGTCTCAGAGGGCTTCACAGAAAGTATGTCTAGCTAATTCTAGCTGACACAACAGTAACAAGAATATACAGAATAAAGATAACATTTGAACAATTGATAATATAGAAAAATAGAAATGAAGAGAGAGCAGAGGGGAGAGCAGGAGAAGGGAGAAGAGCAGAGGGAATGTGAGAGAGTGAAGGGGTGGGGAGGGAATGGGAGATGTTGGAGGGTAAGGGAGGTGGGGAAGGAGCAAGAGGAGAGAGCAGGAGAGGGAAAGGGGGGGGTGTGGGGGAGAAGAGAGCAGGGGGAGGGAGGAGGTGGGGAGAGAATGAGAATATAGACACACATCTTGCAAACGGACATATGTCAATTTCTTAGCAGCCAAGCTATGCTAGGTGGGGAGAAAATGGGAAATGTGGAGGAGGAGAGAACAGAGGAGGAGAGGTGGGAGAGTGCAGGGGAGGGAGAGCAGGGGGAATGTGAGAGGGAGGAGGTGGGGAGAAAATGGGAAATGTGGAGGAGGAGAGAACAGAGAAGGAGAGGTGGGAGGGTGCAGGGGAGGGAGAGCCAGGGTAGAGGTAGGGTCTAGGGTTGGGGGAGGGGAGGGAGTAGGATACGGGCCCGGATTAGGGCGAGGGTGGGGAGAAAAATGGGAAATGTGGAGGAGAAGAGAACAGAGAAGGAGAGGTGGGAGGGTGCAGGGGAGGGAGAGCACGGGGGATGTGAGAGAGGGGAGAGTAGGAAGTGGCAGGGATTCGGGAAAATAGGGGAGAAGAGGAGAAGGAGAAGGAGCAGAGGAGGGGAGAAGGAGGAGAGAGCAGGAGAAGGGAGGGGGGGGTGGTGGGATGTGGGGGAGGAAAGAGCATGGAAAGAGAGGAGGTGGGGGGGGGGAGTGGGAAATGTGGGAGAGGGGAGAACAGGAAGGGGGGAAAAGGGAAGGAGCGGGGGAAGGGGGAAAGAGAAAGAGGGGGGGGGGGAGATCAGACAACTGACTACTCTAAACATTAACCAGAGCTAACTGGGACATGCACACAGACACACACATGCACACAGACACACATGCACACAGACACACATGCACACAGACACACATGCACACAGACACACGCAAGCACACAGTCATGCACACAGACACACACACACATGCACACAGACACACACATGCACACAGACACACATGCACACAGACACACGCAAGCACACAGACATGCACACAGACACACACATGCACACAGACACACACATGCACACAGACATGCACACAGACACACATGCACACAGACACACATGCACACAGACACACATGCACACAGACACACGCAAGCATACAGACACACACATGCACACAGACACACACATGCACACAGACACACACATGCACACACAGCCTAATCTGGCCTATCCTACTCTGCTCTAGTCAGGTCAGCCTTAGGCTGTAACTAATCTATCGCATACCTAAGCTGTTCTAAACCAACCGGCAGCCCTCGACCAGTGATGAAGAGCACCGATGCCCCCCGCCCTGGCCCCCGCCCACATAAGGCGTGGGAGAGAAGGCCAGGCCGGGACACAGCGGCGTCCCCTCACCCCCAGTGAACGCAAGAAAACCTTTCCACCATATGGTGGCAATCCACACATGGATTGCCACATGGATTGCCTCAGTGACTTGGCTGAGGAGGAACCTTGTGAGGTCGTTGTGCTATAGGGGCCCAGCAATGGTGGACCCCCATCCGGGGACTCCCCTCCGAGACAGGCCGAGAGATGCCGGGCTAAACCATGCACAGAGCTTTCTGATAATGAAACTCTGTAAATGGTTTATTATGGAAATAAAATTGACAAAAGAACAGAAAATTTAAAATGTAAAAAGGAGTCCAACAAAAGGGATATAAAAATGTAGTTTTTAAATTATCCTAAGATCAGGGAAGAGAGTTAAAAATGTAAAAAGTAGAGTCAAAAAAGAAATAGAAAATGTAGTCTGTAAGTGTTCAGGTTTAGAGAATACTAGCTAATTAGCTAGGTGAAAAAAAGAAAAGAAAGGGGTAACAAGATTGGGAGTTCCATGAGGATGATCTGAGGAATCCATGAGTCCGCGTTGGTGACATTGATTAAGAGGAGACTTAAGACTTAGACTTAGACTTAGAGACTCAACAACCATTTCTGTGGATTCCTTGCCCCCAAAAATGTGGAAACAGACACCAAATTTGTAATTCTAGGTCTAGTTGGAGTCAAGATATGGCCACAATTTTAATAATGGCAGCCATTTAAAGGGATACACCACTTTTTTTGAAGTTTAGCTCATTTGCCACACCCCCCCCACATAGCCAAGAAACCCCCTGCCTTTACCGGCATTGTCCAAGCAGTATACAGTGAGATACAGTCGTGAAGTTAGTAATTATCGCCATAGAATGGAGGCCAATGGTATCGCTGTTAAAAATCCGCTAAAACACACATATCAGGGCGCTGAAATACATGTTGTGCTTCGGGGACTCACCACATGATGAAATATCAATCCAAAATGCACGTAGCGGTGTTTTTGGAAGGAAAACAGCAGCCTGGGGGCTTTTTGGAGAGGTCCTGAGAAGATGTGAAAACAGGGCTGCGCAGTTGAGTTAGAGAGAGCGGCCGTGCTGCATGTGCAGAGAGAAGCAGTGAAATAAATGTCTGTAAAGAACGCCGCTGAAAGAAATAAATGTTCAAACTATATCCACGCCTGGACATCACTTTATCCAAGTGTGTTACAAAATTGGAGGCACCGCTGCAGATGATTGACACCGCGACGGACGGAGCTCGTGACATCGCCAGACAAGGGAGTCAATAGATTTATTGACACGCGATGGACAGAGCTTGTGATTGTGAATATAACTCAAGACAGTCGTGAGTCGCCTCAAAACTTCCTGTTTAGAGCGATAGAGATAAAGGAAAGGTTGTTACTGGCTTCGAGGGAAGCAGGGTCTGGTGAACAGTACAGCCCAGGGATAATACAGAGAAAGTTTTTGAGGTCAGTCAGTACAGGACTGACAAGTGATCATATCAAGTTCCAATTAAAATCTTACCTTGAGGATCAGACTGTGTCAGATGAGACATTCATAGACCAGATGAATGAAGCAGCTAGTGTGGAGTCAGAACGGCAGTCAAAACAACGGAAAAACATAGGCAGTAAAATTACAAAAGTTAAGGAACTGCAGGCAGAGACCCATCTCCTGAGTCAAAATAGGGGCGTGTCAGATGCGATGGGAGGGGCCCAGGGACAGCCAGCTGAAGTTGTGAAGCCAAAGAATCGCAAAACACCCGCCGTAGATGCTCCCAGAGACACTGAGCTGTATGAAACAGTCCAACTATTGCGAGAAGAAATGGCTGAACTAAAAAGGAGTTTGGGCAGCAACCAAAGATCCTCCACCACCCAAAGATGGAATTCTAAGAGAGAATGTAAAGCCTGCCAAGACAATGGAATCGGCGACCAGTGTGCACATTGTTTTAAGTGTGGACAATCAGGACATTTTTCAAGAGGATGCAGAGGGCTGGGGAAGCAGTCCAGCACACCTGACGTAAATATTAAAGTCCACCAGGTGGCACCACCGTCCTCACTACCCTCAATCCAGCATGAACCACATGACAAAGTGCATGAACTCTTATGTGAAAGAATCAAGCAACTGGAAGCGGATTTGGAGAAAAAGGGCAAAACACAGCAGACCTCGAGTGTTACTTATGCTAGTCACCTCCACCTGCGTTGCCAAGCTAAGCTCCAGGCACTGATTGGAAAGAAGTGCATGGTGGATTGCACCTTTGAAGGAGTCGCCACACAAGCGTTATGGGACACAGGCAGGTCCGTAGCTACCATTGAGGACACCGAGGTCATGACCTCGGTATTTTTTTTTTTTTTTTTTAAATAGCCCCGGTCCCCAGATCTAGTAATCTGTCATTGATGTTTTAATGCGACAGTTGATCGGAAATGCAACAATTTGCTTCCTCTCTGTGTGCTATAGAAGGAAGAGAGATAACTCACAACATTCAGATTTTGCATTGAGGCTAGATTGGGGCTAGACTTTGGGGACAGTTCTATTGAAGTGAATGGGTAAGTAACTCCCCTGTAAAGCTTGAATTATGCTCACCCTGCCGTGAAGGGCGCGTGGGTGGAGCGCAGGCCGGGCGCGTCAAATGACGTAAATTTGTTGGGCGTGGTTATTCACTAGCTCCGTCGGGCACTCGCCTTGTGCATGATTTTTTTTCTAACAGCGCGAGCAGCGCACGGCTTCTCTCCAAACATGGCCGCTTTCAAGCCACTGAACCCTGAACACTGAGCTGTGTTTTCGCCACATTTCTTGACCCATGTGGTAGGCTATAAACTTTGATTTGCAACTGTTCATTTTTTAGTCATTTCACCAAGTAAATGTGTTGTGTTGAGAGCATTATTGAGAGAGATTAAAAGCATCACAGAGTAGGCAATCAGGGCTGAGAAGTTAAACGGCTATTCAGTAAAAACAAGTTTGGTGATTCCTTTATGTGCTGATGTGGGGTCGTTTGAGAGTGAAAGCGCACTCAGTACTGCACATAATAGCGTTTCATTGCGACTTTTCCACGGACTGTTCTCACTATATTACCATTGTACAATACATGCTGATCACTTTCTGAGTATAATGGCATCAACCCCAGCGCGGGGTCTGCACGGAGACTCGCGGGGCCCCACCCCCAACGAGCTTGGTCGAGTATAATTCAGCCTTTAGTGATGTTTGTGTACATGGGCCATTGTATTTAATTGAGCAGTATTCTGCCATGTGACCTGTATGCAGAATATAAATTATAACATATGGGGAGACATTTATTTTTTGGATCATTTTAAAGCAACAGCACAGTAAAGAGGATATTAATCTAACATGATGTATGTAGTTCTTTATAGATCTAGCCTCTTCATTTTGCTCTCAAAGTGCACCAGATTGAAGCATTTTACTTTAAAATGGACAAAATTTTCTATACGGGTGGGCACAGCCCTCCCTGGGCCCCCCACACCGCGCTTAAATGACCTCGGTATTTCTCTAACCCTGGCTACGGGCCTGGACACAGGTTCACAGGTAACCATCATCAATGAGAACTGGAGGGAAATCAACCTTCCTCACATGGAGGTCCATTGCCTGGAGGAACTCCTGGATGAAAATGAGTCACTAGTGGGTAAAGCGGCAAACCAAACATCCATCCCCTTTGCCGGGTGGGTGGAAGTGAAGTTTAAGCTGAGCTCAAACAAAGGCCCACAACCTGAACTATTAGTCCCTGTGCTTATCTCAAATGAGCCAGGAGTAGCCGAGCCACCAATAATTGGTTATAATGTAATTGAGTTGATAATGAATGAATGGAGCAGCACCCTGATGCTACGTCAGGTGTGGTGGGTGCAGCTTTCTCCATTGACTGTAAAAAAGCAGAAGTATTAATCCAATTAGTGAGAGTGGTGAGAGTGGGGCGGCAAAAGACAGTGATCCCAGCAGGTCAGACACAAGATGTAAAATGCAGTGTAAGGATAGGTCCCCTTGCCACAAAGCAGGAGGTTCTATTTGAACCAGGTGATATATCCATGCAGCCAGAGGGGCTAAATATTACTGAAGCAGTAGTCTGCCTGCAGAGAGGAGGTTGGTCAAGAATCGCCATCCCTATTACCAATGACTCTAACCACAACATAATTCTCACCCCACGCACAGTGCTAGGTCAGGTACAGCAGGTTAAGGCTATATATCCAGCAGATGCCAGACCAGTTACTACTGACCAGACAGCAAATGAGAAGGTGAAAGTTAAGGAAAAGAGTGAGCCAAGTGACAAAGACAAAAAGAACGATGTAGCAGACAAACAGCACAAAGACGAGGAATGGTGGGACCCTCCAGTGTCTACTGACCATCTGACACCAGAGCAGCAGATCAAGGTGCGGGAGGTGCTACGTGCCGAGTGTGGTGCGTTCTCTAAGGATGAATATGATGTGCGATGCATCCCCTCATTGGAGCTGAAAATCAGACTCAAAGACTCAACACCAGTGAGACGCACCTACACCTCAGTACCCAAACCACTACACAAAGAGGTCAAGGAATATCTGGAGGACCTCTTGAACAGGGGATGGATACAGAAATCGCGCTCACCATATTCCTCACCGATAGTCTGTGTACGAAAGAAAGATGGGACTTTACGTCTGTGTGTGGATTATCGCGAGTTAAATCAGAAATCCATTCCCGACCGCCACCCCATACCCCGCGTACAAGACATGCTCAATAGTCTGAATGGGAGCGCATGGTTCTCTGTTCTTGATCAGGGGAAGGCATACCATCAGGGGTTCCAAGATGAAAATAGTAGATCGCTCACGGCCTTCATAACACCTTGGGGTCTTTATGAGTGGATTAGGATCCCCTTTGGACTGTCCTCGGCCCCAGCAGAGTTCCAGCGTAGTATGGAGGAGTGTCTTACTGGGCTGAGGGATGACACATGCCAGCCATATTTGGATGACAAGCTCGTGCATAGTAAGACATTTGAGGATCATCTGAGTGACTTGAGAGAGGTTTTACGCCGCTACCAAAAACACGGTGTAAAGCTAACAGCCAAGAAGTGTGAAGTGTTCAAAGACAAAGTCAAATTCTTGGGAAAGATTGTATCCAAAGAGGGCTACACAATGGATCCGACTGAGTTAGCGCCAGTACAAGCACTGAAAGAACGCAAACCAGCTAATGTCGGAGACTTGAGGAAAATGCTAGGATTTATATCCTACTACCGCCCATACATACCCAACTTCTCACGGATCGCCAAGCCATTATATCGCCTTACATCAGCTGAAGGAAATCTAAGGACTGGCAGCCAAGTAAAAGGGAAGGTGAACGTAAAGAGCAAACAAAACAAAACAAACCAGCTACCATCAAGTCAAGCCGTCACTTGGACAGAGCAACATCAGAAAGTCCTGTGCCAGCTTATAGAGTACCTGCTGCATCCACCAATCTTAGGCTACCCAGACTTTGAGAAGCCATTTGTGCTGCAATGTGATGCATCTCAAGAAGGGCTTGGTGCAGTATTGTGTCAGAGACAGAAAGGCAAGCTAGTTGTTATCGGTTATGGATCCAGAACACTAACAGCCCCAGAAAAGAATTACCATCTCCATTCTCGCAAATTAGAATTTTTAGCCATGAAATGGGCAATCTGTGAAAGGTTTAGAGAATATCTTTATTATGCCCCATCATTTATTGTTTATACCGATAACAATCCCTTGACATATGTCTTGACGACAGCCAAGCTTGCAGATTTTGAGTTCTGTATTAAGTATCGGCCAGGGAAAGTTAATGGAGATGCGGATGGCTTATCACGGATGCCCCTAGACATGGAGCAGTACATGCGCACATGCTCAGAGGAAGTAGAGCCAGAAGTGATAGCCACTGTAACCCAAGCGCTTCATCTGGAATTTCAGAAGCATGAGCCCTGGATGTGCCCTGTCATTATCGCTACTGCCTGTGCTGAAGTAGGAGCGAGTAACATCACCAGTGGCAGAGCTATCCAGGGAAGACTTGAGAAAAGCACAGGAAAAAGACCTCATACTTGGAAAAGTAAGAGAGTATGTATTGAACAAACAGTGGCCCCAGCTGAAACACAGAGACCGCCGTGATGATCTCACAGTCCTGATAGGCGAGAGGAATAGGTTGTATGTCGACAACGATGGCATCCTACACAGAAAGACAGCTACACGATCTCAACTGGTGTTGCCTAAAACATTCCATCAGCTGATCTATAAAGAGCTACATGAGGAAATTGGACATTTGGGAGTGGAGCGGACACTCAACCTGATAGGATTTCTCTCCTCAGATCCCTGGTTTCCTGATAAGATCTCCATTTTTCCTAATTTATAACCAAACATTTCCTCATTAAGCCCAGATTGGATTCAGCAGGAGGCGGATACCTCAGCATGGAGGCCCAGCTGATGTGAAAATATGCAATTACAGAGATGATGATATCGTTTGCTAATTCAAATAGATCTTTTATTATGTGTTCCTGAAGTACACTTCTAGGTCCTTGAGTGAGCTGCTGAGGAAACTTCACTTCAAATGAAAGATTAACATTTCTCCCTCTCTGCAAGGATGCGGCCCTGGAAAGGTGAATGTTCAAAATGGTCCAGCTGCACAAGGACGTCACAGTTAATGATTTTTTCCCTAAAAGGTTTTTATCTTCACCAGATGGTTAAATGGTCCTGGTTATCAGTAGATCCCTTTTAGACTGTCATTTAAGACAGGGTCAGTTAACTTTAGAGCAAAGGTCACTGAGACCTACCTAAATGAAGGACATTCCTCTATGAATATATGCCTCTGCTCAGTCACTTTGGTACAGGTCTGGAAATCATCACAGGGTTTATAGCTTCTCTCTAAGACAAATGGCTACGAGAACATCGACAGAAGTGGGGGGACATTCCACAAGGTGCCCGCAGGAGGCAGAATCTATGTGAGAAGGTTCACAGCACTATGTATTTTGGAACTTAATAAGTGATGTTTTTACCATGCGCTGACTTTTCCCCCAGAGGAGAGGACCTGCTCAAGGACACAGAATAATATGAGAAGGGGTCCCGGGTTCGAATCTCAGATGGCCAGGTTTTGGTATTTGGGAATATTAGATGCTCAGTAGAATGTAAATTGGTTATCTTATGATAGAGTGTGTTTAGGACAGTAATGGAATGTTTTCTGATGTTGTATTTTTGTGTGTTGAATAAACTTCAATTTGCCTTATTTGCTACACAAGGAGGGCTATATAATATTTAGATAAATATTAGCTTATTGTTACTACTGCAACTTTAGGTTGGGAAAATAAATGTATAGTCAAAATCATAGGGATATTAAAGTTGAATCTGCCGACCGAATTGGCAGGTGGTCGTCAAATTAGTTGATAAATGGCAATTGCTAATTAATAAGTGTCCTCATCCTGATCAGAAGAAGGATGAAGCTGCTTTTCCTGTTGTGTTGAGATTTGCAACTATCTCTTCTCTTTTTACACCTCCTAGAGGTGGTTTTAGACCAAGAGATAGTGGGTTTGAGCTGTATGAAAATTGTTCCAGCTTCAGACTGAATATAGTTGAATTTGATTCTATCCAGGATGTAGATTAGATTGTCTAGTCTAAAGTAACCATAGATAAAGTGCTATAGGATTTTTAATAGAGAAAAATAGCTAAATTAGCTGACCCAAATTATAGGAGTTAAAATAGCAATTAAAATATATCAAGCTGGTAATATTAGCAAATATATTGACAGTTGTTTTGGTAGATAGGAAATAAAATAAATGACTAGTATTCAGTAAGGGTTAGTGCATGCTGAAGTGCCAGGTCACGTGATGCGGACCACAGAGGAGGAGAAAACACGCCTACCATAAGAGTGACAGAAGGAGAGATCGCCAAACTACCAATGTCCGCCCAGAAGTGAAGGGTGTCACCAGATGGAGGAGGAACCTTCGGGGAGAGACCAGCCCATACCAGAAGACAACGCCCCCAAGGAAATGCACTTTAAAAGCCCACCACAAGAGAATGAATGGGTCGGTTTTCAAAGGTCTCGTTCTTGACCTGCTACATATCAGCTGTTAGGAAAGACCACTGGAAATCCACCCGGAGATCTCTGAGGGGTAATTTGTATCACTTGAACTTGCTCTGTACCATTATGCAATATTCTCTATATAAAATAATGTTCTAAATATCAGAATTGCTTGTCGTATTGGTTTTTCATATATCTGGAATAATTGGACACGCTGGAAAGGTATTAACATATGTCAACACCTTCTGATCAGTGTGGGCAGTTTTATCTAGGTTGGACCGGCACCGAAAAATCCTTTCCTATCAAACCTGATCCGTGATAGATTCTATTGGCCTCATATGCAGAATGATGTGGATCACTATGTGACAAAGGTGTGCAGCTGCCTGAAACGGAAACGTCCTAACAGACCAACAAGAGCACCGCTGATCAATGTGGTAACCACATATCCCTTTGAAATGGTGTCCATAGATTTCTTGCATCTGGAGAGCTGTAAAGGAGGATACGAGTACATATTAGTCATTATGGATCACTTCACAAGATTCGCACAGGCATATGCATGTACCAACAAATCGGCTAAGACAGCTGCTGAAAAGATCTTTAATGACTTTGTGCTCAAATTTGGATTTCCAGCCAAGCTCCATCATGAGCAAGGCAGGGAGTTTGAGAATAAACTCTTTGCAAAGCTGGAAGAATACTGCGGCATCTAAGGGTCACATACAACACCATATCACCCAGCTGGCAACGGCCAAGTTGAAAGATTCAACCGAACATTAATTTCCATGATGAAAAATCTGACAGAGGAGGCGAAGTCGGATTGGAAGAGCTCCTTAGCTAAAGTGGTGCATGCGTATAACTGTACGCGTAGTGAAGCAACCGGATTTGCCCCCTACTATCTGCTCTATGGTAGGAACCCACGCAGGGCTGGACTGGGACCAAAAAAGCTACCTGCCATGTGTCAGACAGGCCCACAATTTCGAATCGGCCCAATTTTTCGAGCTCGCGCTCGCTTCGCTCGCATTGGTTGGGGATTTACTTATAAAGCCACATGTTATGACCCAGTCTAGGGGTTTTAGGTGTAATCATGGGTCGCGGAACCGCCCGGACCACACGGGCCCGGGCCTGGGTACATTTCAGTTGCCAATTTTTTTTTTTTTTTTTTTCAAATACATAATACATACTTTTTCACCAACCTGACCGGCCCACTAGCGAGCGGCCCACCAGCCATTGCACCGGTAGAATTACATTGCAGTCCAGCCCTGAACCCACGCCTCCCTATTGACATCATGTTCAGCCTGACACCCAGTGATGAGAGTCGGTCTCACAGTGAATATGCCGACAAATGGAGAAGGCAGATGGAAGAGGCTTACAAATTGGCATCAAAAACGGCTCAGAAGGAGCAAGGCAGAACAAAGAGACACTATGATAAGAAAATATATGGAGTGGATCTACAAGCCGGAAGTAGAGTGCTGGTACGCAACCTTTCAGAGAGAGGCGGCCCAGGGAAGCTCCGGTCCTATTGGGAGGGACGGGTGCATGTGGTGCTTGAGAGAAAGTATCAGGACAGCCCAGTCTATACAGTACGGCCTGAGCATGGCCCAGGAAAGACGCGAGTCCTCCATAGAAATCTGTTGCTGCCCTGTGACTTTCTGCCGCTGCAAGAGGAAATCAAACCTGAGAAAAAGAAAACTGAAAAGAAAATGGAAAGGAAGAGGAAACAACGATAACAAAATGAGAGGATGACTGCAAGTAGTTCTGAGGATGAAAACGAGTGGAGACTCATCACAGCTTCAAATAAATCTCCTATCGGTATCAGAGGACACCTGAGGGCAGAAGCAGCAGAATTCCAGCCACAGTCAGCTCTCAAGCAACTAGCCTCTAAAGAGATTGCAGAATGTCCAAGGGAGAACGATGGTGACTGCAGGATCGATCTACAACAGAGGTGTGAGGAGACAGCCACAGAGGAGCCACGGAGGAAGGCCAGGGAGCAGGGGCGGTTCTAGGCCTTTTTTGGGTGGGCTTTAGCCCACCCAAAAATAGTCTCAGCCCACCCAATTCCCCCCCCCCCCCCCCCCCTCCAAATCCATGGTGGTCATTAGTAGCAGTTTCTGTTAAAATGATCTTTATTTATTTTTGCTTTAAAACTATTTTTTAATTTTCTGCTTACAGTTCATGAAAAAAAGTGGCATTCTTGTTTTTTCCCACAATAATTTCATAATACCATTTATAATGCCACCGTTGTAGTGCTGTTGTTCAAAATTAAAGTACATTTTCTCAGATTTATTGGTGTCTTTCTAGTCACACAATTTAATAGTCAGTGTTTCCCATACACTGATCTATTTGTGGTGGTACACCCTACATAGATTTTGACCCCCACAAATACTGCCACATCAACTAGTTGACTGCAAACTCCTGCTTTAGTGCTTACAGTATATTATTATCTTGTCAGAATATTATTCCAGCCAATAAGTTAGGAAGTTCCCTTTTGATTAAATTTTACTTTTGTTTTGCCTACAAAGCAAAATGTTACTTTACTTGAAACTCCCCTGAAGTGATTTTGATATTATTTATGCAAGCATAATTCTACCATATAGTAACCTGTATGCAGAATATATATAGTATATATAGGGAAACAATTATTTTTTCATCGCTGTAAAACCACAGAACGGTAAAGAAGATATTGATGTGTGTAGTTCTTCATAGATCTAGTCTCTTCATTTTGATCTCAAAGTGCGCCAGTTTGATCCATTTTTACTTGAAACTGTACAAAATTTTCTTCTGGGGGGGCATGCCCCCGGACCCCCCTAGGGGTTCAGTGGTCCATGACCCCCCCTAGGGGTTCAGTGGTCCATGACCCCCCCTAGGGGTTCAGTGGTCCATGACCTTTGGGTGGGCTAAGCCCACCCAAAGCTCTGATGCTAAAACCGCCCCTGCCAGGGAGGCAGCAGACAAGCCAGCACCGTCATCTGATGAGGCAGACGGGCAAGCTCATCATCTGATGAAGCAGATGAGCCAGCAGCGTCATCTGATGCGGTGGATGAGCGGGTGCCATCATCTAATGACGCAGACGAAAGAGACCCTGAGCTGCAACCGCCCCCTGGGAGAAAATATCCTTTAAGAATCAGAAACCCATCCAAGACACTCACATATCCTACTTTGGGTCATCCATCAGTTACGTATAGACACAAGTAATGCTAAGGGGACTAAATTGGGTAATGAACATGGGTTAATGGGCAACAAGTTAAATTGAGTAATGAACATGTGTTATTGGGGAACAAGTTAAGAGTACTGGAGACTTATGTTTTTGTTATTCTGACTTTATGTCCAGAAGTAGAAAAACCAGAAGCTGGACCATTGCCACATAGAGGGGTACTGATGGAGGGAGTACTAATATGTTGGGGGGTCTGCATAGTGGGTCATGGGGTAGGAATTAGGGTCATAACCTTTCAGTCGGGGGTGCATTCTCTGCAAAGTGGAGTTGTAGCTTCAGATGTCACCTGGCCAGTGATGCCTGTTACTCAGACATGGTATGAAGCGGGAAGATGCGTGCCATGTTAAAGACTGTTGATGAACAGAAAAGTACCCGGAAACAGAGACTGACTTCCATCCCTGCTGCCATAGCTCACCTGTTGAGGACGGACACTGGGACATACTGGGACATTAATTTTTGGAGGGGAGAGTGTGGGGCTCATAGTAATATTGGGGCATAGGTTTGGACACACCCCACCCACCAAGTTCAATGTTATAGTTCAAAGATATTTTACTTTTGTATTTATATAAGTGATTAGTAAACTGTATACCATATGTAGGCTAAGAGCAGGAAATGGTATCATACTCACTTAGAAGGTCTGTGGAAAACAGTTTAAATGCATGCAGGCACACGGGGCAGCCCGGGGGCTTTTTGGAGAGGTCCTGAGAAGATGTGAAAACAGGGCTGCGCAGTTGAGTTAGAGAGAGCGGCCGTGCTGCATGTGCAGAGAGAAGCAGTGAAATAAATGTCTGTAAAGAACGCCGCTGAAAGAAATAAATGTTCAAACTATATCCACGCCTGGACATCACTTTATCCAAGTGTGTTACATAGGCCTAATTAGTTATTTTATTTCAGATACACCCGATGCCACTCCTCAGCAGCAGCAGCCTTCAGGCAGCAGCGACTTGAGACATGATGACTGGACTCGGATGACTTGTATTCATCGGTTTAAATTAACATGCTCAACGTGGTCAAGTCAAGTGTGTATGCGAGTGCACACTGGGAATGGCAATAATGTCATGATTGGATGACTCGGTCATGCTCCTTATGGCATTGTCATGATTGGATGCCTGACTGTCGGTCACGCTCCTCGCTATGGCAACGTGCAACATTCAAGCTCCTCGGTCCCTCGACTTGAAATGACCTGTGACTTGACTTGCCCAAAACAAAATGACTCTGGACTTACTTTCCATTGTTACTGACTGATTGTAATGTAAATCAACAGCATGAAGAAAATGAGGAGAAGCCATACAGCACCAGTGTTTTCATGTCAAACTCAGATCTGTAAATAATACTGTATTTGTCGTACACAGTGTTCATATTTGTATGCTGTCACGGAGATCATTTAAACGTATCTACGTGTGAAATGTCTTAGACCTTTCTCACTTAAAGGAACACTCCGCCCATTTTCAACCAGCTTTGTATTATTAGAACATCAGTAGTATATCAGAAAACTGTAAACGGTTTTGAAGTCTGTCATTTAATTTGACAGTTATTGAGTGTTAAAGTGTGGACCAGTGACGGACCAGTGACATCACTGGTCCACACTAACTCAAATTAATAACTCATTAACTCAAATCAACTCTCAATAACTGTCAAACTAGATGAATGATGAATAGTTTGACAGTTATTGAGAGTTGATTTGAGTTAATGAGTTATTCATTTGAGTTAGTGTGGACCAGTGATGTCACTGGTCCACAATTTAACACTCAATAACTGTCAAATTAAATGACAGACTTCAAAACCGTTTACAGTTTTCTGATATACTACTGATGTTCTAATGAAACAAAGCTGGTTGAAAATGCAGAGCGTTCCTTTAAATGAACAATGCATATTAGCCTACTGTATTTATTTGCAACATTTTCCGAAAGTGCTAATTTACAGTGTTGGGGTAGGGCATTACAAAGTAACTTGTTAGAGTACTTCGATTACTTTTTTGTTGTAACGAGTAACATAACGCATTCGTTATTCAGTTACATCTTCAAATAAGCAATCCGTTACGTTTAAGATTTTTTCCATGTTTCGCGGTTGTGTCAGTGCTCGCTGCTGTGCAGTAGCTGAGCTGCTCAGCTAGCGAGATGGCAGAGAGGACAGCCATTACGTCGTGAAAGTACAGTAACGTTGTTTTCATGCAATTTTCCCAGTCTGGCTGTATAGAAGACCCTGGATATGGTTTAGGAAAGAGCCACCCATTCATTTGAACGTAAGCTGCTCACCACCGCATGAAGTATTTTGAAGGGGTTTTTCTTCCTGGTTTTACTTCCGCGATGTGTGCGGCCGAAGATCATCCGCGATGTGCAGCCCAAGATGTGCGCATGTCTGCTTGAGTTCACAAGCCCGGGCCCAGAGTTATAGTGGCCAGAACCTTAGAGAGAGGGAACTCCAGAAAACGGCTCCTGGTGGCTTCTGAAAAATAAATTGGCTCCTAAAGTAAAGTCGTTTTTGACTGCGAGTGATAAACAGAAACTTTTTTTTTTTTTTTTTTTTTACATCTGCTGCTTTCCCCATGTAAGTGGACGGGTTTCTGAACTGCAGGGCGTCACGTGACTTGCAATACCAAGCTTGGCCACCATGTTCAATTTGCTTCACAGCCCAGAGCTGTGGGGTGCTTGGGTGCTACCTGTCAGGTAACTAACTACCCTTGGCTTACTGTACTTTCATGTAGCCTGCTACTAATAGTAGCCTATAGTAGGCTAATAGTAGCCTAATGAAAACATAATCGTTAAACTAGAAGGCCAATCGGAGAGCGTAGACCTCCCCCAAGGCCAATTGCTTGTTTGTGAGACTTGTTCGTTAGAGGGATCAGGTGTTACTGCGTGATATGTTGCATGCATGCATGTGTTGTAGTGTGTGTGTGACAATAAAGACGGGCTGCCGTCTGAAATCGTGATATTGCGTCTATTTTAGCCTGCAGAGTTACAGATTATGGGCCGTAGATTAGCCATGCAAAATTGTGGTAAGTCGATACATAATCAAAGGTAGACGTACTGTACAGAAAAAGGTTTTCATTTTTGGTAACACAAAAGTAATCTACTTTTCTCAGGTGGTAATCTTGTAATGTAACAAGTTACTTTTGAAAGTAATGCTAGCCAACACTGATGCCAAATGTGAATGTCAAAGCTGCTGACCAAAAGGCACGATGAATATGTGTATATAATAATATTGTGTAACTGTTTTGATTCATTGAATTGTATTTGCATCATTGCAATCTGAATAAAGAGAAGATGATGAAAGGTAAAGACATCTATGGTGGGTTTGAGTCTCCACTCCCCACGTTCACGTCGGTTTCCTCTGCTTATTTACACCTTTATTAATTATTACAAATATTACAAAGTTCACTTAAAGGAACAGCTCACCCTAAAATCCAAAATACATATTTTTCCTCTCACCTGCAGTGCTATTTGTCCATCTATATCGGTTTGTGTTAGTTGCCTGAGTTTTGGAGATATCAGGCATAGAGATTTCTGCCTTCTCTCCAATACGATGGAACGGGATGGCAGTTGGCTTGTGGTGCTCAAAGTGCCAAACTGGAGAATATGACACAAATTCCAGACTCTGTCTGTCTCTCTTTGGCTGGTGGAGTGATCAAAGTTGTGTTGTTGACAATGAGCAAAGCTGTAGGTCAGGAAATTCCACTCCTGTTCTGATGATGTAAAGATCACACTCTTTAGGGCTTACTGTACCCCTATCTATACTGCCCCCTTGTGGGCAAAGTTTAAGAAGGCAAGCATGCATAAACTTCAGGTTGCCTATAATGATTGCATGCACATCTTGCTGAAAAAGCCCAGGTGGAGCAGTGCTAGTGAGCTGTTCTGTAAGGCGGGGGTGGCCACTTTCCAGGCGCTCCTGAGAAATCTGAGGTACAGGTTAATCTGTAGATTGAACGTGTCTCAGAATGTTATTAGTGGCCGGGCCAGCGAAGCGGCCAGGCCACTTCTTGTATTTGCCATTATTCTTCATCCTCCCGGGAAGTTCGACTTCCCATGGACTTCCATCTGAAATGTGCAACGTTGCCTCTTGGCAGTTTGTCTTCGATGACAAGAAAATTGCTGATAAAATGATGATCGTGACAGCTTTTGCCATATTGCTAACAAAATAATGACGATATAGCCGTTTTCCCACATGCGTACCGGAAAATTACCTGTAAGTCAATATCGGACATTTCCCTTCACACCTCTCCTCTGGCATGTGGGAATCTATCAGCGAAATTGCCTGTATGTGGTGGGGGGGGGGGGGGGGGGGGGGGCGGCACTGCAGAGCGGGTGGGGAGTGACGTGTCGGCAAAACTCCGAATGGTGAAATAAGTTTGCTTGTTTATCCGTTCACCTGCATCGCGTTGAAGCACTTTTTACAGACTGGCTTCATTTGATGTGTCCGGGCTTGCCTTCGCTGTAGGCAACGTAAGCAAAATACTTCCACTTTCGCTTCGTGCATTTGCTTAGTCCCTGTCGGGCTGTGACTTAAGGAGGAGGACGGACTGTGGCCAGAGAGCGAGCAGAGAGGAGAGGGGAAAATCAGCACAGCACACCCACACATGAAGCTGACATAGGCTACTGCTCTTATTATCACAAGATAATTTCGCCAGTTTGCTTTAATGTGCGCGAATGATTAGATTATGCCCGCTGGAACATTAAGCAACGTGTGTACACCTCGCCCATGAGAGTGTCGCGGAAAATGACTGCACCCGTTTCTCACTAGTATCCGCTAAAGCGCATACCGCTCTTCTGACAGGCTAGAAAGTGGTGAAATCTCCGCGACGACGGGGTCGCGCTTATACCGGCACGGTGCCTTTCTCACATGCAGGCATTAGACCACGTACCGGTCATTTTGCGGTACAAAGCGCATGTGGGAAAAGGGCTCTAGTGTAACCTAGTTAATCAACGAGGTGATTTAAATGGAAATAAATGAGTCGTCCAATTTATAACATCAGCAGGGAAGGATTTATGACATCACTGATGATGTCACAATGTGCATAAGTGACATCATCAGTTGGCATCAGTCCACTGGACATTGTAACATCACTGATGTCACTATTGACACGACTCTCAACAGTCATTGCTCAAGTGACATCACTGATGATATCATCACATCGCTCACTGATCAGCGATGACATCACAATTGCTCAGTGATGTCATCCAGTCTGCCTTTATGGGAAGGAAAATAATTAACTTTTTGTGTTTTTGATGTACTTTTTTATTGTACTGTATTTACTGTACACTGGCATTTGAGGGGTTAACATTCTGAGTAAGTATGAAATGTTGATATGAGGTATTAGGGAGGAAGTTACCAATGAATGATAAACAATAAAACAATAATAATCCTATTCATAAACTAATGAATTATAAATATAACAGTTCATCAGATGGACCAATGGTAAAGTGAGGATTTCTTTTGCAAATGTAGCCTACATTTCTTGAAAAACTAAAGATGGATCAGAATTTTTATTTTTCTGTATTTTAATTTTACTGTAATTACTGTACTGGCATTTGAGGGGTTACAATTCTAATAGGTATGAAATGTTGGTATGAGGTATTAGGGATGAAGTTACCAATGAATTATAAACAATAATAAAAAAAAAATGCATAAATTACATTATAAATATTAAGGTTCATCAGATGGACCAATGGCATTGTGGCGAGGATTCCTTACGGAGTACAAGGGTTAAATGGCTTCTCTCCTTTGTGGACTCTCATGTGTGATTTCAGGGTTGCATTTCGACTAAAACTTTGATTACAGACTGAGCATTTAAATGGCTTCTCTCCTGTGTGGACTCGCATGTGTGTCTTCAAGCTTTTATTTTGATTGAAACTTTGAGCACAGACTGAGCATAGAAATGGCTTCTCTCCTGTGTGGACTAGCATGTGTTTATTCAGATCTCCTTTTAGACGAAAACTTTTACCACAGACTGGACATTTAAATGGCTTCTCTCCTGTGTGGACTCGCATGTGCATCTTCACATATCCTTTTTGATTAAAACATTTACCACAGACCGGGCATTTAAATGGCTTCTCTCCTGTGTGGACTCTCATGTGTGTCTTCAAGCTTTCATTCTGATTGAAACTTTGAGCACAGACTGAGCATAGAAATGGCTTCTCTCCTGTGTGGACTCACATGTGTTGCTTCTTGTTTGCTTGACAACTAAAACCTTTACCACAGATCGAGCATTTAAATTGCTTCTCTCCTGTGTGGACTCGCATGTGTTTCTTCAAGCTTTTTTTGATTGAAACTTTTGAGCACAGACTGAGCGTAGAAATAGCTTCTCTCCTGTGTGGACTCTCATGTGTGATTTCAGGGTTGCATTTCAACTAAAACTTTTACCACAGACTGGACATTTAAATGGCTTCTCTCCTGTGTGGACTGTCATGTGTGCCTTCAAGCTTATATTTTGATTAAAACATTTACCACAGACTGAGCATAGAAATGGCTTCTCTCCTGTGTGGACTCTCATGTGTCTCAGCAGAGTGCTCCTGTTGTAAAATCTCTTATGACAAACTGAGCAACTAACTTTTTTCCCAAGAACTTCATTTTCCTGTGAGTCTAAACCTGACTGAGGTTCACTAGTTTCCATCAAGTCATCACTATCTTTAGTCTCAAGTTCAGAAGAGTCTGAAGCCTTGCCAGCACTTGGTTGTAAATGACTAGCTGGATCTAAGTTCCTGGCTGGTTGTGATACTCCACAGTCCTCCCCATCATCTCCTCTTTTCATCTGTTCAGTTGAGCTGCTGGCTAGAGGCTCTGCCTCTCTTTTCTTCTGTTTGGCTTTGATGAAGCTTTGAGGCCCGATGTTTCTCATCTTGACTTCACAGGGACAGCAGTGAATGAGAACTCTGTGATATGGAACTACTCCGGCTCTTGACTTTGGCACCAGACTTCCAATAACACAGTGAAACTGATACACGTGTCACTTATAGATAACATCCCGCTGTCAACTGATGATGTCACCTATGCATACTGTAGTAGACATTGTGACATCATCAGTGATGTCATAAATCCATCGCTTGGGAAAGACTTGTGATCTCATCAGTGATATAGGACAGTGCTTTAGTGACATCACTGAGGCAATTGTGATTATGCTTTGTTCAATTGGGCTCATGTTTACCGTGAATATGAGACCGGAAGTTGTGTACACGATACTGTATGCTTAGCATTCAAGTGCTCACGTCGTGAACATGCGCAGTTGACTAGAAGCCACCAAGGCTAACAATGTAGCAGGTTAATGCAGGAAATGCAAAGGCATAATGACAGAGGAAAGATTGGACTGTTGAGAATATCAACATGTTCCTCAGGACATATTATAAAATGACTATGCAAAGCTCTATACAGCTATGACAATATATGTAATTGTCCTATGCGTCCGCCATTTTGTGAAACGTCACAGGCACATCACAAGTCGTGAGCTTGAAGCTTTCAGAAAGATTCCACATACCAAGTCGTCAATAGCACATGAGGGGGCCATTCAAGCTCTAGGTCACCCGCACGGGTGCTTTTTACACCCCATGAACGTTGAGCCCGATCGCACGTAAAACACCACAGCCGTGGCCGGCCAAAGTACACTTCTCAAATTATAATGCGAGGATAGATACTGGACGCGGATTGCTTGCGTGAGTACCAGGACCACCAGTCCTCCAATTTCGCATGTTAAACTAGTTAGATGTCATGACTGATGTCACAATTTAGATAACATCATTAAACTTATTATTGTGGAGGACCTTGGGTGAAGTGACATCATCCGTCTGTATTAGTTCTCATGTTGTCACAATGGCTCTATGCATAAGTGATTTATGACAGATATTGATTAGTGTCATAGAGATTGTGACAATGATAATGATGTCATCAGTTATGTCACTTCATGTCCCAACTGGTAGCTGGATGTACCTTATGCCAGTGAAATCATAGACACATGATGTCACTTCACACACAACCCTCCACAATATACTAATGAGGTCATATACAGTATATTGTAACATCAGGGGTGGTGATGCTACTACTACTATTATTGCTAGGCTATAACAGCTCATTGTTGGTCCACAAATGATGTCATCAGTGATGATGTCATCAGTGATGTCACTTATGTCCAAACGGTAGCTGGAAGTAGATAATAATAGTGAAGTCAAAGAGACTGATGATGTCACTTCACACACAGCTCTCCAATATGCTAATGAGGTCATATACATTGTGATATCATCAGTGGTGACATGCAGCTACAGTTTGAGATGTCCCTGCTTGGGAAGCCATTGCTCCCTAATGATCTCACGTATCGTGACACTACTGATGTCATCAATATGTGACATCACTGCTCCTGCTAGGAGGTATGACATCAGTGCAGGTTAGTGATTCCACTTATGATGTCATTAGGGGCCTTCGGGTCCGAAGCCCAATGGATTTTGAGGAACTGGGCCTTTAGGTTTTTACCATTGCATTCCAAAGAAACCCTTTGTCAGCAGTGTCAGTAGTAGTAATAGTAGTAGTAGTAGTAGTGTAGTGGTCGTAGTAGTAGCAGTAGAACTGATGACATCACTCACCAATGACATCACAATTGCTTGGGTGACATCAGTGATGAGATCATCATTGAGTTCTTGAATGATATCACTGGTGACATCACAAATTCTATACAGGGCAGAGTTCGCTCTGAACTTCAGAGCTCAGAGCAGTCGAACTGTAGGTAATACTATAGCATGCTAAACACCGCTGGCTGATAATATCTGATCTTGAGATTATGGACGATGAATTATATGGTCGCGTGTATTTGCGCCGGTCTTATATTGATTATAAAAGGTGCTGTGGGTAACTAATTTTCGGCACTACTGTCCCACTACTGTTCCGAAGTGCAGTAATCACATTACAGTTACTAATCAAACACTTAACTCGTTACTCGCTTACTAGCAAGATAAGTATAGAGAGAAAACATCTCCGTTTTAATAGCAGATCCTGTGCCCCATCAGACAGGTCACTTAACTGCACAGCAGAATTACTCATGGTGCCAATATTTCAACTTTGTGTAGCCGGTAGTGAATGTCCCTCCCAGGCTCCCGTCTGGTAGGACACCGCCTACTTCCTGGTCCAAATTGTTTGGTAGGACATAAAGCCGTGCCTCAGTAGGCTTCCCTCTCTCTCTCTCTGGCTCCTGGTGCGGCAGCAGGGTTTGGCGGTGCTGTTCCCAATATAGGCTGTTTCCTGGCTCCCGGCGTGCCACGTAAGCGTCCACTGTGCTCAGGCTGCGTTGCTCCTGGTCCAGTACTACGTGACGATCCCTGTGCTCTCCCCTCGTCGTGCGTTGAGCTGCCCATTACAGGGTATTTGGGAAATAAGCCAAGACACTGCCACTGCTGTTTTGTTTTGTTTGATTTCGTTTGGTTTGATTTTGTGTTCCATTCCATGTCCCAGCCCTACGTGGCGTCCATTATTTTCTAAAATCTCCTCCAAGAACATATTGGCTAACTAGGTAGCTACTGTAGCCTATCAGCCTATGTACTGAAACGTTTCTCCTTGTCTCTATAGGATCGCTGCAGGATTGGAGGTTGGCCGACCGGTCTGTGGGGGGTAGTAACAGAGATTTTGACCAGGGCTCCATATGTGTTCTAGTGACTTTGCACTCCGTTTTGGATTTGATCCCTTATTGATTTTACTCGCCCGTGTGCTGTGTTATTTGTGGCCGCCCTGTAGTGCATTTAGTTGCTCTGTCCCCGGACATTTACCCCCACTGCCGTCGGCTGCGGCCTACGTCCTGCAGCAGGTTTAGGCCTTTTAAAGGCTACCTTTTTATATCTTTAACCCATTTAGCATATTAAAGTTGTTGGTTTTAATGTTTGTTTAACTGGTTGTTAGCCAATAAAACTGTGATCTTGGGGGAAATACTTGTCTCGATGCGCTTCCTTTTGGTCACCTGTGTCAAACACTATTTTTGAACCTGGTTGCTGGGTTGGAGTATTTAAAGGGTAGTTCACCCAAAAGTTGCAAAATACCCCTGTGTGCTCCCAGCACCGCATACTACATTCGTATTAGCATGCAGAACAGCACTATTAGTCGACATACCTTTGCAGATAACTAATAGAACAAGAAATCATTTTAACCTCCAAAACACATTGACAAAATAATCTACAAACAAAACACACTACCCCAGGGCATGCTGGGAACTCCATCCACTTCCCTCTTCCACAGGTTACATTTCCCAGAAGGCTTTGCATCACTTTTTACACTCTGTTTTACAATTAAATCAGGCTAATAAGTGTTAGATAGAAATAATATTTATTTTAACACAACATGCAATTCTGGAATATTTGAATATTGGCCAAAATAAAATGACATGAAATGTAAACCATAAGAGAAACCCGCATACAGCGATGGGGTCTGTAAATACCCCTCGCAAATATAACGTGTTCTAGTGAAGTGGGCGCAGTGTTGAGTGAAATGTCTCCACTGTCTGCTATGCTTTTGCACTGTACCACTGCCCAGCTGGTCTTTCTCCGCCGCGCTCCAGTAGCTTCCCAACGCAACACCTGCTGTGCATCTAGGACGTACCTGTACCTCATGAGAGCCAGGGGAATGTGGACCTAGGCTCTGACTACTAATACTACTGAATACTACTACTCTTGACTCTGTCTCTTTGGCTGATGGAGTGATCAAAGTTGTGTTGCTGGCAATGAGCAAAGCTGTAGCTCCCAGGTGCTGAGCGACCAGCGCTTTCTGGCTGAAATCACAGAGCCCTCTCATCACCAGCAGCACTTTGCCCCTGAGCGCCTCAGCTGTGCTCAGCCCAGACATGTCACACAGCACAGTGGATCTCAGCAGTGTATAGAGTATCGTTAAGGTGGGTCCATCCAGGAGCCATTGTGAACAATGCAGTACTCCGTACTTGTAGGCTACTTCCATCTGAAATGTGCAAGATTGCCTCTTGGCAGTTTGTCTTCGATGACAAAGAAAATTGCTGATAAAATGATGATCGTGACAGCTTTTGCCATATTGCTGCCATATTGCTAACAAAATAATGAAGATATGTGTAACGCAGTTAATAAAAGAGGAGATTTAAATGAAATAAATGAGTCGTCCAATTTATAACATCAGCAGGGAATGATTTATGACATCACTGTTGATGTCACAATGTCTATGCGTGACATCATCAGTAGGCATCAGTTCACTGGACATTGTATCATCACTGATGTCACTATTGACACGACTCTCAACAGTCATTGCTCAAGTGACATCACTGATGACATCATCACATCACTCACTGATCAGCGATGACATCACAATTGCTCAGTGATGTCATCAATATAGTAGTATAGTAGTAATATCCTGACTGTGTCAAGGATTTATCCAGCAGTAAACCGAGAGGAGAAGAAGTAGTTTGTAGTGTAAGTTAGTTTCCACGGTCAGCTGTGCAGCATTCGAGGTGCAACGATGTTCGAGCAAACGTTCAAGAACTTCCGTATCAATTTCAACGCCTTGAACGAGAGGAGCACTTTCTCGAGCGGGGACGCGATGACAGGCCAGATCTTCTTCGACCTGACGAAGCCAACGAATATCAATTCAATAACGCTGACGCTGGAAGGCATGGCGAATGTCGCCTGGTCCGTAGATCAGGGAATGATCGCATCTGCAATGATAGAGTTCTTCAAAATCAAAAGCGACATCGTGCCAGAAACTAGAGCTACCAGTGGAGGCACACAACTTCAGCCTGGGACGCATGTGTACCCATTTGCATGTCAAATCCCCCAGGGAGACTTCCCATCTTCCTTCAGAGGGACTTCCGGTCAAATCGTCTACTACTTGACTGTGGCTATCCACAGGCCGTGGCATCTGTCCAAGGACTTTGTGACCAAATTGAAATGTACAAACCACATAGATGTCAACCAGCCAGAGCTGCTGGCCTCCCTAGCAGGCTCCAACAGCATGACGCTATGCTGTCTGTGGTGCGCCTCAGGTCCAGTCTCAATGAACGTCAGCCTGGGCAAGAAAGTCTTCGTCCCCGGTGAAACGGGGACGAAGCGGGCCTTCGGAGTGGCGAACAGCCACTCCGAAGGCCCGCCTCCTTCAGAAGCAGGCGTTCTACATCCACAACAGGGTCTACAGAGGCAGCAGGATCTACACCAACAGCTTGGCCTCCGACAGGGGCCGGCCTGTCAGCCCTCACACCTCCGACGTCTTCACCGAGATGACCATCGTTATCCCCAATGCCGTCCCGCTCACCATCGCTAACTGCAGCATCCTCAAAGTCATTTACACTATCGAGGTGCGCCTTTGTGTGACAGGTTCCTCTGACCTCACAGTGCTGTTTCCCATCATCCTGTGTGATATCCCTGCATCAGTGTTTGGAATAACGCCGTTTAAAAGAACGGCGTTAGGTAACGCCGTTATTTTTTCAGTAACGGGGTAATCTAACTAATTACTCTTTCCGTCGTTACAACGCTGTTATCGTTACTGAACGCTAAATGCGGTGCGTTACTATGAAATAAACTACTGAGTAAACTACCCGTAGCCTACACTAGTGTTGTCAAGTGAGGAGACCGGGTGGGTTAACATAACGAGATAAACGATTATGATTGGCTAAGGCAGAGTCATGTGTTTCATGGTAGCCAATCAGAGCCAGTGTTACACACGAGCCAGGAGTCAGGGCACAGGCGACACACACACACACACACAGACACACCAAACAGATTCGAGGAAGCAGCAGAAATGGCGAGTCCGGAGTAGAGAGCTGCGCGGGCCTGAAATTTTCGGCCCGAGCCCTCCCCGGCCCGTGACATGCAGACCCGTGCCCGATCCAGCCCGTTGCGAGGCCCGAAGCCAATATTACGATATAATGACACATCTCTCCCTCTCTGTTCCGCGTGCTGCGTCGCCGCGCGGCCGTCCTGCGCAGCCTCTCTCTGTCTGTCTCTCTATTTGACTCTCTCTCTCTCTCTGTGTTCGGGAGCTGTCCGCTCGCTGTACATGGACGGACACGGCACAAACCTCTCTATCTCTCTTCGGGAGCTGTCTAAAGCTACTAACGTCACGTGAGGGTCTGTGTGTGGCTGGGGGAGTGTCTGTGCACTCCTCCTCTTTGTCTGACTGTGCGAGTCAAGCGAGTACGCTAATACAACATTATTTAATTGAATTATTGAAACGGCCCGACCCCGGACCTATTAATTAAAAATAAATAAAAAACAAGCCCGGCCTCGGCCCGTTTTGGTCGGCCTGACGGGCCCGTGAGGGTACCCTCAGGTTTGCAGCAATCCATGAAAATTTGGCATTTTCAAGGTGGAGATAACGCAAATAGTTACTTTTATTATAGAGTAATTCAGTTACTAACTCAGTTACTTTTTGGAACAAGTAGTGAGTAACTATAACTAATTACTTTTTTAAAGTAACGTTCCCAACACTGCCCTGCATACACTTGTAGTTAGAGATGCTGCGATTGAGATTTTTCAATTCCGATCCGATTCCGATATTTTAGCCTCAAAACCGATCCGATTCCGATCAAATTTCGATACCCGATTCGATACCGATTTCGATCCGATACCGATACAGCACATATTTAAGCCTCTCTATGCTGTCTGATAGCTAGCAGGCAACAAACATTTTTAGCTTTACTTTTTAGTACTGATTTTGTAGTCTGGAATGTTAAATAAAAGATTAATCAAGTGATATTACTCAAACAGAGAACATACATTACAGCTGTGTGTGAACCTCTGAACTCGCGTGCATGTAACACCGCTCTCCTCAGAGTGAAGTCAGGATCCTGGTCAACCCAGTGCGCAGTCAGACTCAGTAAAGACATTGGACTAACGTCTGAACTCCAGATGTCGGTCGTGAAACTAACTGCATTTGCACTTCCCAAATATGTAGACAGGAAACTTCTCACCTCTTTATAAATCTGCGGGATGGCTGTGTCAGTAGTCGTGTTTCCATTACCCTCAGAAATGCGCAAAATCTAAATATCGCAATAGAAATTGGGTAGCAGAAAGACGAGTGTTGTGCAAAAGCGGAGCCGGGAAAAATAGATAATGTGTAATGGCAGAAATCGGTCCATGGTGACAGGCTGCCTGTGCGCGCATTTGAGCGGCGAGATGAGGGGATGAAAAGCACACACTGGTGCGGTGGTGCTGTCTGAAGTGAATACAGTGACTGAGTAATACATTACACACGTTTCAGGTGCAATGTTATAATTATAATACACAACATTCCGATATTGCACCATATCAGCCTTTCCCCCCCTCCTCCCTCTCTAAATCGGACGAGTTGTATTAGGCTACATTTTTTCCTGTGCCTGTCGCGCTCACTGCATTCACCGCAGCCAGCAACGTTGCAGCCACTCATTTTCTTTTGAATTGATAATCAGGCTCGTTTACATGCGTTGTAACTTCATGTCCATTGGTTGGATTTGAGCATGCAGGGGACGGGATATGGCCATATGGGGCAGATGCCCGTGCGTAATCACTGTGGCAGCTGCTGGTAACGGGGAATTGCGTTCAGGTGTGTGCGCCGTCAGACCAAACTCAACTTCAATGGAAACGCCTACAAGTCGCAATTGTACATTGTCGAAGTTGTAGAAATATCGCAATTATTTTGCGAAAAACTGTAATGGAAACACAGCTGATATAACTCTCGCGTGGTGGGTGCCCGATGTCACAGCATGTGCATGGAGCTTTCTGGCGCTGTGTTTTGTTGACTTTGAACGGCGATATCATTATCGATGCTGTTGCGCCCGGGGGGCATACTTTTATGCTGTTTCATATTATTGCATGAAAAGGTGATTTGGTGTGCATTTGTCTAGTGTGCAGGTCCTAACCCTAATTTACAATTTAGACTTTCAGCCAACGCTCCTATTCAAAGATTTAAAGTGAGTGAGAAGTGTCTTGCTCAAGGACACCTTGATAGCAAAAGTGAGTGAGCATACTGACTTACTGGGCTTGAATCTGAGTCCCTCTGGTTCTGGGACGGTCTCCCTAACCATAAGGCCATCCTACCACGCGGTGCCACCCCACCCACTTTAACTGGGTGTCAAACAGCTTGATGGTGCACTGCAACCGCTTCTAATGCTAATTTGGAGCGTTCAGTATGAGATGGCTCATCGCAAGTGAAGGAATTTAACTGCCTGCGAGACAATTTCATACTCCAGCTACCTCCGAAGCTGTTTCTAAGTCATGTCTAGATGACTGTGAAATCATTTCTTGGCATCTGTCTGCCTGGAAGGCTGGTCTATGTCAATTTGCACACGTTATCATTTAGTGCCAACTCGGCCTATATCTGCAGCATGTCATTCTTCTGTGTTGAAGGGTTCCTCTCCGGTGTCAAACCTCACAATTCCTGTGCCTGCTAACATGATAGAATGTCATGTTGAGTTTATTCAAAAGTGCGCTTTTTTACATTAGACAGTATAGTTTTTCTATGGGAGAGGTAAACTGGACTGATTTCTTCAACTCTGTCAGGCCCTTGCACTGTGTTCAAAATATGTAATGTCATATAGGTCCCTATCATTGCATCGGCGCTGTTTCTAGGCCGAGCGCCTGGCGCAGCGCAAATCAGTGGGTGTGGACCAGCGCACTTGATATCGTCGTGCTGGCGCTACACGCAGCCTAAAGCATTACAACCACGCCTTTTAAGCGTAAAATTATGCACCGTCATGCTCATTGGATAACTGCAATAAACGAATCGCACGCTTGCCTTTTTAGCTCCAATTCCAGTTGTAGCGAAGCTTGTTGGCTTGCTGGAGGCAAAGCGTTTGGGCTTGCCTCGTGAAGTTTGCTGGATCGTGGATGAAGGCTCACGGGCTGTGACCGATCAGAATCACGGAGATGGAGGTAGGGACCGACTTGTCGGTCCTGGGACTCGGTTGAAATACCACTGGGATGACTGGGTGTAAGGCAATCAGGCACCAGGGCCTGGCCGGTTGGAAGATGGCCAGGCTTCAATTCGGGTCCGGGTTTGGTCGCGGTGAAGGTAAACATTAGGAAAGAGGTAATCTCTGGAATCAAGCTGGAATCTCTTGGATGAGGTTAGTCAAGCATAGCGTCACAGGACACCTGGCTTATATGCCCGCATTTTGGTGTATGACATCACGTCATTGGTGAGGTCACAACGTTCTAGGGAGCTATGACATCATCGATGTTATGTCTAACATTGCCGATGACCTCACAGGTGAGCTCTATGCTATGACATCATCGGTGTCATTGTTGATGATGTCATCATCATTACGTCGGGGCGCGCCGGCTGGTGGGCATCGACTGCCCCAAGAACAGGCTTGACGGTGGGCCATTATGGGCCCTTTTCTACAGCCGCTCCCAGATTCCTGTGGGGAATCTGTATTCTTCCAGAAATGGCCGGAATGGCCCTCTAGTCCCACCTGGTATAGGCAGGGCTTGGTTGATTATTCTGGGAGTGAGGGGGGCTTTCGGCTCGAAGGACCAAATTGTAGCGAAGCTTGTTGGCTTGCTGGAGGCAAAGCGTTTGGGCTTGCCTCGTGAAGTGTGCTGGATCGTGGATGAAGGCTCACGGGCTGTGACCGATCAGAATCACGGAGATGGAGGTAGGGACCGACTTGTCGGTCCTGGGACTCGGTTGAAATACCACTGGGATGACTGGGTGTAAGGCAATCAGGCACCAGGGCCTGGCCGGTTGGAAGATGGCCAGGATTCGATTCGGGTCCGGGTTTGGTCGCGGTGAAGGTAAACATTAGGAAAGAGGGAATCTCTGGAGGAATCAAGCAGATCTCTCGGATGTGGTGAATCAAGCTGGAATCTCTTGGATGAGGTTAGTCAAGCATAGCGTCACAGGACACCTGGCTTATATGCTCGCGTTTCGGTGTATGACATCACGTCATTGGTGATGTCACAACGTTCTAGGGAGCTATGACATCATCGATGTTATGTCTGACATTGCCGATGACCTCACAGGTGAGCTCTATGCTATGACATCATCGGTGTCATTGTTGATGATGTCATCGTCATTACGTCGTGGCGCGCCGGCTGGTGGGCATCGACTGCCCCAAGAACAGGCTTGACGGTGGGCCATTATGGGCCCTTTTCTGGGTGAGAAGTGTCTTGCTCAAGGACACCTTGATAGCAAAAGTGAGTGAGCATACTGACTTACTGGGCTTGAATCTGAGTCCCTCTGGTTCTGGGACGGTCTCCCTAACCATAAGGCCATCCTACCACGCGGTGCCACCCCACCCACTTTAACTGGGTGTCAAACAGCTTGATGGTGCACTGCAACCGCTTCTAATGCTAATTTGGAGCGTTCAGTATGAGATGGCTCATCGCAAGTGAAGGAATTTAACTGCCTGCGAGACAATTTCATACTCCAGCTACCTCCGAAGCTGTTTCTAAGTCATGTCTAGATGACTGTGAAATCATTTCTTGGCATCTGTCTGCCTGGAAGGCTGGTCTATGTCAATTTGCACACGTTATCATTTAGTGCCAACTCGGCCTATATCTGCAGCATGTCATTCTTCTGTGTTGAAGGGTTCCTCTCCGGTGTCAAACCTCACAATTCCTGTGCCTGCTAACATGATAGAATGTCATGTTGAGTTTATTCAAAAGTGCGCTTTTTTACATTAGACAGTATAGTTTTTCTATGGGAGAGGTAAACTGGACTGATTTCTTCAACTCTGTCAGGCCCTTGCACTGTGTTCAAAATATGTAATGTCATATAGGTCCCTATCATTGCATCGGCGCTGTTTCTAGGCCGAGCGCCTGGCGCAGCGCAAATCAGTGGGCGTGGACCAGCGCACTTGATATCGTCGTGCTGGCGCTACACGCAGCCTAAAGCATTACAACCACGCCTTTTAAGCGTAAAATTATGCACCGTCATGCTCATTGGATAACTGCAATAAACGAATCGCACGCTTGCCTTTTTAGCTCCAATTCCAGTTGTAGCGAAGCTTGTTGGCTTGCTGGAGGCAAAGCGTTTGGGCTTGCCTCGTGAAGTTTGCTGGATCGTGGATGAAGGCTCACGGGCTGTGACCGATCAGAATCACGGAGATGGAGGTAGGGACCGACTTGTCGGTCCTGGGACTCGGTTGAAATACCACTGGGATGACTGGGTGTAAGGCAATCAGGCACCAGGGCCTGGCCGGTTGGAAGATGGCCAGGCTTCAATTCGGGTCCGGGTTTGGTCGCGGTGAAGGTAAACATTAGGAAAGAGGTAATCTCTGGAATCAAGCTGGAATCTCTTGGATGAGGTTAGTCAAGCATAGCGTCACAGGACACCTGGCTTATATGCCCGCATTTTGGTGTATGACATCACGTCATTGGTGAGGTCACAACGTTCTAGGGAGCTATGACATCATCGATGTTATGTCTAACATTGCCGATGACCTCACAGGTGAGCTCTATGCTATGACATCATCGGTGTCATTGTTGATGATGTCATCATCATTACGTCGGGGCGCGCCGGCTGGTGGGCATCGACTGCCCCAAGAACAGGCTTGACGGTGGGCCATTATGGGCCCTTTTCTACAGCCGCTCCCAGATTCCTGTGGGGAATCTGTATTCTTCCAGAAATGGCCGGAATGGCCCTCTAGTCCCACCTGGTATAGGCAGGGCTTGGTTGATTATTCTGGGAGTGAGGGGGGCTTTCGGCTCGAAGGACCAAATTGTAGCGAAGCTTGTTGGCTTGCTGGAGGCAAAGCGTTTGGGCTTGCCTCGTGAAGTGTGCTGGATCGTGGATGAAGGCTCACGGGCTGTGACCGATCAGAATCACGGAGATGGAGGTAGGGACCGACTTGTCGGTCCTGGGACTCGGTTGAAATACCACTGGGATGACTGGGTGTAAGGCAATCAGGCACCAGGGCCTGGCCGGTTGGAAGATGGCCAGGATTCGATTCGGGTCCGGGTTTGGTCGCGGTGAAGGTAAACATTAGGAAAGAGGGAATCTCTGGAGGAATCAAGCAGATCTCTCGGATGTGGTGAATCAAGCTGGAATCTCTTGGATGAGGTTAGTCAAGCATAGCGTCACAGGACACCTGGCTTATATGCTCGCGTTTCGGTGTATGACATCACGTCATTGGTGATGTCACAACGTTCTAGGGAGCTATGACATCATCGATGTTATGTCTGACATTGCCGATGACCTCACAGGTGAGCTCTATGCTATGACATCATCGGTGTCATTGTTGATGATGTCATCGTCATTACGTCGTGGCGCGCCGGCTGGTGGGCATCGACTGCCCCAAGAACAGGCTTGACGGTGGGCCATTATGGGCCCTTTTCTGGGTGAGAAGTGTCTTGCTCAAGGACACCTTGATAGCAAAAGTGAGTGAGCATACTGACTTACTGGGCTTGAATCTGAGTCCCTCTGGTTCTGGGACGGTCTCCCTAACCATAAGGCCATCCTACCACGCGGTGCCACCCCACCCACTTTAACTGGGTGTCAAACAGCTTGATGGTGCACTGCAACCGCTTCTAATGCTAATTTGGAGCGTTCAGTATGAGATGGCTCATCGCAAGTGAAGGAATTTAACTGCCTGCGAGACAATTTCATACTCCAGCTACCTCCGAAGCTGTTTCTAAGTCATGTCTAGATGACTGTGAAATCATTTCTTGGCATCTGTCTGCCTGGAAGGCTGGTCTATGTCAATTTGCACACGTTATCATTTAGTGCCAACTCGGCCTATATCTGCAGCATGTCATTCTTCTGTGTTGAAGGGTTCCTCTCCGGTGTCAAACCTCACAATTCCTGTGCCTGCTAACATGATAGAATGTCATGTTGAGTTTATTCAAAAGTGCGCTTTTTTACATTAGACAGTATAGTTTTTCTATGGGAGAGGTAAACTGGACTGATTTCTTCAACTCTGTCAGGCCCTTGCACTGTGTTCAAAATATGTAATGTCATATAGGTCCCTATCACTGCATCGGCGCTGTTTCTAGGCCGAGCGCCTGGCGCAGCGCAAATCAGTGGGCGTGGACCAGCGCACTTGATATCGTCGTGCTGGCGCTACACGCAGCCTAAAGCATTACAACCACGCCTTTTAAGCGTAAAATTATGCACCGTCATGCTCATTGGATAACTGCAATAAACGAATCGCACGCTTGCCTTTTTAGCTCCAATTCCAGTGATCCCGCAAAACCAGAAGAAAGCCAAACGCTCTGCCCCCCCCCTCCCTTCATCCAGTCTGTCTGTCTGCATTATAGGCTATTATTCCATATTATTATGCTTCTCAAACCAATCTAACTGCAGTTTCAATACTGCAAGCATGTAAATACGCTACACTATAGCAAGATCAAAGTGAAAAGAATGTTCTAAATGCATCAGCTAGAAAAATATAGCCTATCCCTATATGATGAGATTCATTTTATATTGGTGAAAGTTTGTCCAGAAAGATATCGTTTTCTCTCCCCTGCTGCAGGTAGAATGATGCACATAAATATACCCTACATTATGTAAAGTCATTGCATAAATGTGTTTTTATTGTAAAACTAAATGTGAAGTAGGGCCAAGTTACAGCGCGTTCCGCTGTCACTTATCTAAATCACGTTAAACCCACAAGGGGTATATATAGGCTCAAGAGGACATATATGTTTCACATAGGGTGGTGTTTCATTTCGATGTTTTATTTGGTCCAATATTGAAATGTTCTACAATTGCAGGTTGTCTTACCATTACACATTATTTTAGATCTACCTTTTATATCTATTTCGGCTCATTTGGTTGCTATTTAGTAGCGAAATGGAGGACCCAATTGCATGCTGGGACATTCACAGGCAGTAAACTTACAACTGCTATTTCCTATGGGAAGCTGGGTGCTGCTATGTGTTGTGTCTGTCTGAGCGAGGGAGTCAGAGAGAGAGAGAGAAGAGTGACAGAGAAGAGGCAGAAGAGCACTGGCGCACTGAATAGGCCTGGTTTCAGAGAGAGACAGAGAAGGGTGACAGGGGAGAGGCAGAAGAGCACTCCTTGACACTGGCGCACTGAATAGGCCTGCTTTTCAAAGGCGCAAAGCGCTAAATGTAGGCCAGGTGCGAAGATATCAGTAGGCCGGTAGTTAGCGCCGACACGCCCACTTTGGCCCATTCTGGGACTGCGCCACGCCTATTCGGCCTAAAGCGCATTTGGCAGCGTTAAGCCATATTGATATCGTCCCAAAACAGGCGCAAGGCACGTTTTTTTGCGTTTAAGGCCCGTTTTAGCGCCGAAGACCTGTGGGAGAATAGGGCCCATAGTGTTTATATATCAAATATTAAACAAGAACATGTGAAAAAAAAAAAAAAAAATAGTAGTAGGGCGGCATAACACGGCTCCTGTGTGGACTCTCATGCATGTTTCAGGGTTGTAGATTAGCTGCAACTTTTACCACAGACTGAGCATTTAAATCACTTCTCTCCTGTGTGAACTCTCATTATGGGCCTTCATGTTTTCATTTCGACTACTTTTACCAGACTGAGCATTTAACCTTGTACCCCACTCGTCCATCTGATGGATATTTCTGACATTCGCGTGGCTGCCGTTTGGACATTTTTGGACCAAATGGTCTGAAATTAAGGCTAGGTATTTTTTTTGGGGTGTTTAAAAAGGTCATCCCTAGAGGGACACATTCTACCATCCAAAAACCCTGATGTGAAATTCCACCTGTCTTTACCATTAAGTTCATCAGATTAACCCATTGACTTACATTATAAACACTTTATTGGTACTCCCAGCAAATTTTCACAAAAGTAATGGATTTGATTTTATTCTGCTCTCATCCTGGACCAAATACCTTGAAATTTGACGTTGAAAAGAGATTTTGGAGTTGGTTGAAAATTTGGGGGAGTTACATGGTCTCAAAGTCCATTGCATAGTTTTCCCATTGGTTTCAATGTTAATTTTGCACAAAAACAAAAACAAAATTTTACTCCCAGCTAATTTTCCAAAAAAATCATCATTTCCTTGATGTTACACATCTCACCTTGACTCAAGGGGTCAACATTTTAGTTTCTACTGTGTTTGGCTATATCCCCCTATTCCCCGTTTTGTCATAGCAATCAATTCCATGCAGTTTACACGAAATGTACAGGAAATTGGTTCCTATGCCAAAGATGGGAAAATATTAGAAAACGGTGTCAGTGATGTCATCAATATGTGACATCACTGCTCCTGCTAGGAGATATGACATCAGTGCAGGTTAGTGATTCCACTTATGATGTCATTAGTAGCTTTCGGGTCCGAAGCCCAATGGATTTTGGGGAACAGGGCCTTTAGGTTTTTACCATTGCATTCCAAAGATAACATTACTAGATTGTTCATTTTCTGTCATTGCATCTATGCTATAATAACGATATGTGCTGCTGCGAATCAGAAAATAAGATATTTACAAGATGTAAATAGATAATTTCAGATTCCCCATTTTCCTCGTTTTCAGGTCGCAGTTCAAAACAAATGATCGTTCAGTGCAAGGGCATGAAACCGAACTCATCAGGGTGACAATTATATTTAAAGCTGGAAATAAGGTGCAGGTTGTAAAAAGACTGAATTCTCCTCTAAGCCTTATAGCGTTAAGTGAAATACAGAAAAACAGACATTCATAATGAACATAGACTAGCAACCGCTGGTGTATAACAACCACAAATGACTGTAATTGAAGAGAACTGGGGGGAAAGGAAGCCAGAAAAATAAGCAATGTCCTTATGTCCCTTCGATATCAACCATAAGTAAACTAAACCAACCCATCCAACCTATCTGTTGTTACTGCCGAAAAGTCACTTATTGCTGATTTATATAGAGCCACTGCATGAAATAGGCCACGCCCATCACGGGGGAAAGCTCTCCATTCACTTCCATGCACCAGCGTCATATTCCTTGAATTAAACATAGCTAAAAGCTGTTGTGTGGTGGGCTGCGCAGACAACCAAATGTAAAAAATCGCCAGTTAAAGTTTTTTTGTACTCCCGAGGAAAACAGGGAAGCCATTGAGAATTGGAGAGAAGAAAAATGTGGATGTTGCTGTCAATTAAGTAAGTTGGAGTGTTCATCTTCCGTATATATGATCTGTGCAGCACCCGAACATGATGTACGCAACATAGGAGAACGCCAGGATTGGACGGGAGTTTGTGTTTTCCCCTGTTTTGGGTGTGGTTTCTGAATGATGACGCGCTCCGCAGTGTCTCTATAGGCAATATACCTTGTGTGCCCCCTTCTACGTGATTCTCTGTCTTTCAATGGAGTCAGTGTCACGGGTGTGTGCGTGACTGTGAGAGATTGTTTTCTACTGGGGAGTGGTGCTGGCCCAAACAGCATACACAGACAAAATGGAAAGTTGGAACAAAGAGTTTTTATTACTAAAATCAAACTAGAAAATTGTGCCTATTTAAAAGAGAGTCCAGCGTCCGTGTGACGTCCAGTGTCTGCTGCAGTCCAGAGCACTTGCGGTGTTTCCCTCTCGTCCGGTTCCCCGTCCTCTCCTGACGCCTCCAGCTGACAAGAGGGTGTAGAACAGAGCAGGCTTTTAATGCTTTGGTTCCCCAGGGGAATAAGAGTTCTTCACTAGTAGGATAACTCACTAGTAGGCTACTGTCACTTTGGATGAGCCAAGTTAAATAATTGAAATGTAACCAAATCCACTGCAACCAAGTTCAACCCAGTTCGATGCAACACGTCTATTGCAAGTAAATCACACCAACTAAATAGTTTCACAACACGCCTTAGGGGCTCGTCCTCCTTCAGTGCAGTAGCCTACTATAGTAGTTCCACTGAGGGTTTGTTCTACTGCGTCTGGGGTTTAGGCCTGCAGGCAGACCCGCGTCGTCTGTCTCACGGAGCTGGGCACACAAAGATAAAATAATAAAAATGGAGCGGGACTTAACTGAAGGAGGGGGGAAGCGCACCTCCACCCCTCCGCTTTCACACAGCGCGTCTCCCGCTGTCGCTCTTGTCCCCTCTCTCCCTCGCAGGCGCAGCTCGTACGAGCTGGGATCTCAGCGTTCCCCTGGCTGGTCCCACACGTCCAAGCGGTCTCGTTCCTCCGCCTCTCGGGTCTCAGGTTCTGCTCGACTCGTCCGTGCCCCTCGTGTTCTCCGGTGTCTCTTCTAAGCACAGCTTACACACCCTGCTTCTGCCGCACTCTGACTCCGTTCGTCTGGAGGAGGAATGGCAGCTGAAACAGAAAGAGACTGGGGAGCTCTCACCCCACCTGCGGCTCACAGCTCATGGTGGAGCGGCTTCCGGGGCCTTCCCCCCTCTCCCTCCCACCCGTGCATCAGCCACGGTGCGACCTTAGGTACGCGAGGGAGAGGAGGTACCTTGGCCGTCCCAGCCAAAGCCGCCCCCACCAAATCTTACCTAAACCGCAGGCAGGGCTGAATACTGCTCCCCAGCTCCGCCATTCCTCCTCTCGACTGGTGCACGTCAGTCCTCCATGCTGTCCGTATCACGGCTGGCTTCCAGGCTCTTCTCCCGCACACCGGCTCTGCATCTCCTAATCAACAGCCCGGAGCAATTGAGGGAACCACACACAGAGCCCGTGCGCTAATCACAGCCACTGTGCCCAGTTAATTAAGAGTCCCGCGAAAAGAGAAAACTCCCCCTCCAGACAGTGCCACCCCCAGGTTAATTGTAACACCCACATGTCTGCCACACACCAATGCATCACCCTGTGACACCCGCCCCAACTCAAAGCGTTCTAGTCCCTAGAACTAATCTCTGTATCGGAGGGGTCTACCCCGGTGTTCCCTTTGGGGACGTCTAACCTCGGTGGCTGGAGACACTAAAAATCCTGGTTAGCAGAGCTGGAGGGGCAGTTACGACTAACATGTCCAGCTTCAGTACAGTTATTACAAATTGGGCGTCCTTGAGGGTCCCACCTATATTTGGAAGGGCCACCCACAGGTCTAGCTCTGGACCCGTTGCTGCTAAACTCATTAAAATGTGCTCTTGGGCGTGGGGCCGGTGGAGAGTAGGTGTCCTGCCTACCATTGTCTCTCAGTTCAGATAAAATTGTTTTGGTCATGTCAGTCATTTGTTCCTTTACCTCCCTGAGGATTTCATTCTTGAGTTCCTGCCTCCAGTCTGTTACCTTAGGTTGAGCATAGGGCGTCGACTTATCCACTGCCAGGCAGATAGAAGGCGCCCATTGTTCATCTCGTTCCTCCTCCAATGCTAGTGCCTCCAACTTGGCCTCATCGAAGGACAGGCGAGGGGTTTTCCTCAGTTGGCGACGTAGTTCTTGGCGGATGGGGCCCTCTCTCACCCCCATGATGAACTGGTCCCGCAGCAGGACATCACCCTCTCCCAGGCCCGTGGCGTCCTTCCGCTTCAGCCTGAAAAACAATTCTCGCAGGCGGAGAGAAAATGACCTAAGCGACTGCTGTGGTTCCTGTCTACAGTTAAAGAATTGAGTCCGGAGGGTGGAGACATGAGTGTTGTCACCATACAATGCAAACAGTGCATCAAATATTTGCTTGGGGGTGTTCCTGTTCTCCCTCTCCAAAGTCAAAATCTCCCTCTTGGCCTCCCCCTCCAATGAGCTTAGCACAAAGTCAGCTTTTTGGGAGTCACTGAGTGGTTGGAAGCTTAACATAGTCTCTATTTGACGTTTCCATTCCCCCAATTTAACTTCGGAACCACAGCCACTAAATTTTTGCATCCATGGGCCCCCCATAAAAAATGGCATCATTACTGACGGCCCTGCGGCCTGTTCTTCTCCCCCTGGCATGCTGCCAGGCCAGTTACTCAACCCAGTAGAAAATCCTTGCCGACAACGCCAAAATTGTCACGGGTGTGTGCGTGACTGTGAGAGATTGTTTTCTACTGGGGAGTGGTGCTGGCCCAAACAGCATACACAGACAAAATGGAAAGTTGGAACAAAGAGTTTTTATTACTAAAATCAAACTAGAAAATTGTGCCTATTTAAAAGAGAGTCCAGCGTCCGTGTGACGTCCAGTGTCTGCTGCAGTCCAGAGCACTTGCGGTGTTTCCCTCTCGTCCGGTTCCCCGTCCTCTCCTGACGCCTCCAGCTGACAAGAGGGTGTAGAACAGAGCAGGCTTTTAATGCTTTGGTTCCCCAGGGGAATAAGAGTTCTTCACTAGTAGGATAACTCACTAGTAGGCTACTGTCACTTTGGATGAGCCAAGTTAAATAATTGAAATGTAACCAAATCCACTGCAACCAAGTTCAACCCAGTTCGATGCAACACGTCTATTGCAAGTAAATCACACCAACTAAATAGTTTCACAACACGCCTTAGGGGCTCGTCCTCCTTCAGTGCAGTAGCCTACTATAGTAGTTCCACTGAGGGTTTGTTCTACTGCGTCTGGGGTTTAGGCCTGCAGGCAGACCCGCGTCGTCTGTCTCACGGAGCTGGGCACACAAAGATAAAATAATAAAAATGGAGCGGGACTTAACTGAAGGAGGGGGGAAGCGCACCTCCACCCCTCCGCTTTCACACAGCGCGTCTCCCGCTGTCGCTCTTGTCCCCTCTCTCCCTCGCAGGCGCAGCTCGTACGAGCTGGGATCTCAGCGTTCCCCTGGCTGGTCCCACACGTCCAAGCGGTCTCGTTCCTCCGCCTCTCGGGTCTCAGGTTCTGCTCGACTCGTCCGTGCCCCTCGTGTTCTCCGGTGTCTCTTCTAAGCACAGCTTACACACCCTGCTTCTGCCGCACTCTGACTCCGTTCGTCTGGAGGAGGAATGGCAGCTGAAACAGAAAGAGACTGGGGAGCTCTCACCCCACCTGCGGCTCACAGCTCATGGTGGAGCGGCTTCCGGGGCCTTCCCCCCTCTCCCTCCCACCCGTGCATCAGCCACGGTGCGACCTTAGGTACGCGAGGGAGAGGAGGTACCTTGGCCGTCCCAGCCAAAGCCGCCCCCACCAAATCTTACCTAAACCGCAGGCAGGGCTGAATACTGCTCCCCAGCTCCGCCATTCCTCCTCTCGACTGGTGCACGTCAGTCCTCCATGCTGTCCGTATCACGGCTGGCTTCCAGGCTCTTCTCCCGCACACCGGCTCTGCATCTCCTAATCAACAGCCCGGAGCAATTGAGGGAACCACACACAGAGCCCGTGCGCTAATCACAGCCACTGTGCCCAGTTAATTAAGAGTCCCGCGAAAAGAGAAAACTCCCCCTCCAGACAGTGCCACCCCCAGGTTAATTGTAACACCCACATGTCTGCCACACACCAATGCATCACCCTGTGACACCAGCACTTCTGTCGTATGCCCGTTTCCCAGCTGCTCTTTCTTGCTTGTTGTATCTTTGGCCACAGCGCTGCTCTCATCTCCCTGTTAGCCTTGCAGAGGTCTTCCATGAAGCCGATCTCCAGCTTCCTGCGGACCGTGGAATCCTTGGTCATCCTGCACAGGGCATCTCGTTGTGTTCTCTGGGTGAACTGGATGATGGCATGTCTCGTTTTGTTTCCTTCTCATCTGCCTAGTCGATGGACCGTGTCCACAATGTGGTTGATGTCAGGAGCCCATGGTGGAGAGATTGTCACCAGCAAGTTATAGTCACCATCTCACGTGTATCTTCTCCTTTCTCTTTTGCTCCACAGATCCTGATATTCCAGCGGCGTTTGTATTGTTGTATTGTTCCATTAGCTCGATGTTGTCTTTCTTCATTGCTGCCACTCCTTCTCGCTGTGTGGTTTGTAGCTTTGTTTTGCAGTCTTTGATCTCTGCCGCATTGAACTCGACTGATTTAGCTATGCCTGCTATCATCGCGGTGTTTTGCTGGAGCTGGGAGACACCACGGCAAAGATGTGATTTTTTGGGGCCAAAATGGCAACAGCGCTGTCGTAAACAGTCGGTTATTTCCTTCAATACTCTTCGTTACTCTTCGACAAAACACACATCAGAACGCGATAAAACCTGCTAAAACACACATCCAACCATAACTAGATGCTCGCACAATCCCTTTTAATCCACACAGACTGTCTGTTCTCAGTGACCCTCTCATGTTGTCTCTCTTGTAAACAGAGCTGGCACCGCCCCATTTACCACGGTGGATTTCGTTGATGTGCGGCTCATTGGCCGAAACTCCAGAACAATAGCAGACACTAGCCAGTGAAACGGCGCATGCAAATGAGTACCGGCCGCCTCCAGAGTGCAGAAATTTCTCTAAAAAAATACACCTATTTTACTGATCCAGAAATCGCTGCATTTTAGGTGGAATGGATAGTTCATCTTTTTTGTGTACTAATGGGGGGAAAATGAAAAAACAAGGCCAGGTCGAAACCTGGCATAGGGCCGGTGTGCTCAGTAAAGTGCAGAACTGTGCCAAGGTGTATTGAGTCATTTGTGTTCAGTCTACTTTAGTGCACATCAACTGTAGTGTGCCTGTGCTGTAGTGTAGCCTATGTGGGTTAATAATCCTGGGTTTAAGCTTCATTAACATGAAGTGCCAGATTTATGGTTAATCTAGTAATATATATTATTTTCACACATAATTGTAGGCTATTTAAATGTAGGCTTATTATGTGGCTTATTATCTCCCCCACTCAGCTGCAAACCCTCCCCACACGCACCCAGTCTATTTTCGGAGCCTCCGTTTTTGCGGGCGGTGCGGCTCACAGCGGCTCACAGCGCGACAGCCCTGCGACAGCTCACAGCGCGACAAGGAAATGCCAAACGGGACTGCAGGTAAAGGTTTGGCCATTCGGCGTCGGGTGCTGCCTTTCTGGTGGGTAATCGTGTGGAGAAACTATATGCAAACTATATGCAAGAAACTACCACTGGGCACGGTGGCTCAGTGGTAGAGCTGTCGCCTCACAGTCAGAAGGTCCTGAGTTCGATTCTCGCCTGGGACACTGTGGGCGCTGTGGTTGTGTTCCCCCCCATATCTTCAGTGCCTACTGCCCAGGTGGTGCTCAGTTGCGTGCGCGGATTGATTGCTGTTGGCAGGCACCGTCAAGCAGCAGCCAGAGCAATCTACATGGCTCTGGGCTGCAGCATGAGCGCTTTCTCTTTGATCACGGCTTTTTCAGGCTGTATTCCTGACATTTCTGTAATCTGGAGAGCACTGTCGCCACCTAAGGGTTCTGTAAAATAGGTTAGACACATTCAATAGCTCCCATATTGTAAGACGCGATGTAAGAGGCTTAGATCGACATCCCCCCGTCAAAAAACGCAATTGACGACTTTAGTCGTCAATGGCACTCTACGTCACTAAATGAATTGACGACTAAAGTCGTCATTGGCACTCAATGAGTTAATTACTAGTGCAATCCCCTCCACCTGTTTGGGAGCCTACTGTATACAGTATGTTCTCCTATAGGCTGTCTTCTCACGCCACTGTTAACTCATTCTCTGCCAGGGTCATTTCGGTCTGTGTGCTCCCAGTGCCAGGATTTTGAGCATATTTCCTGATCTTCCAGGACCCACAGAATATTCTCTGCTAATAAAATTACACAACATATCTCACAATAAAGCAGAGACTCTCTTCTTACCCCTTGTAAAAAACTGAAACTCTACCATGTTCCCTTGTTTAGTTACAAGCAGTGGAAGTTAGCTTGTTTTCACTAAAAATGCCCTCCTTGGAACAGAAATATGAGAAAAAGAGGTTTTTAGTGAAGGACACCGTTTCAAGCAGAACTCTCTTTTGAGCCTTTTATTTTTTGCCTCAGTGACACATCAGACACATTATACAGTATTTGTTTTCCCAAATAAATAAATAAAAAATAAAAAATAAGAGAATGTATTTGAGGGAGCTGTGTCGGTCCATCCCGCCCAGTGAGTGGCTACAGAGAGAGAGAGAGAGAGAGTCTGGCCCCTGGGGTTTCTTGACAGATGAGGCTTGGCCGCAGTATTTATCAAAGTATGATAAATATGTGCACAAAATCAAATAAATAATTTACTTTTACAGTTGCCATGTGGATTTTTAGCTTAGCTTGATAAAAGCATAAACAAATGGAATGAACCCTTATGTGGTCACACTCACACACTCTCTCTCTCTCTCTCACACACACACACACACACACACACACACACACACACACACACACACACACACACACAGGAATAACGAGTGCTGTAACGTTACCTGCTGTCACGTTACCTCTCATAACTAACGTTAGCACAGAAGATCACACAATAGCTACGTTAGTGCTGTAAACTTTGAAATGTTTATGTGACACATGTTTCGCCTTGGTTGCTGGGGACGGGTGTGTGACGCGGTTTGACGCGTTTGACGTATCCATGTGATTCCCCCTCCCTTGAGTGTGACAGAGCTCTCCCTTGAGAGGGAGAGCTGGCAAGAGGAAACGTGAAGCGAGTCATGCCGGCGGCATAAGTTATAAACAATGCGTGACAATTATACTCGAATGTTGTGTGTGTGATCATTTCATCTCAAACGCGATACAAAAAATAGGCTACTTTTTACCATCGTCATCGCTCTCTCCAAGTGGCACCCATTTCTCCTCCTCCGATTCATCTGTGTCAGACGGATCAGAACGCTGTGAAGGGGAGCCTTCGTCGCCATGGCGCTCCGTCGTGGAGCAACAACAAAAACGCCGGCGTCTTCCTCGCCATCGTCGCCATCTGAGAACTCTGGGTCGGACTCTGTTTCGACCACAGGCTCCACCCATAAATACTAAACTAGCGAGTTCCTTTTATCAGTTTGACCTGAAACAATGTCACAGGCTGGGAAAGTGTCTGATGTAATGTAAACAGCCAAAACATGAAAGTACGTCCGAGTACGTCTTTGGCACAGAACGCCATTGTTAAAAGTACGTCCGGGTACGTCTTTGGCAGAGAATGAGTTAAGAGCGCCTGGTGCCTTGGGTTGGACAGCGACGGGCCGGCCTCCGCGCGCTGGCGATCTGGCTTGTTCAGCACCTCGGACAGCCCCCCCTTCCGCAGACAGAGAGAAGCGCTTATCTGCGCTCCAGTGGATGTGTCACTAGGATGTGTTTCGTCATGTGTTCTTTAGGAATAAAACTTTGACCACAGACTAAGCATTCAAATGGCTTCTCTCCTGTGTGGACTACCATGTGTTTCTTCAGATCTGCTTTTCGACTACATTTCCCACAAACTCAGCATTTAAATGGCTTCTCTCCTGTGTGGACTAGCATGTGTTTCTTCATGTTTCCCTTAAGACTAAAGCTTTCGCCACAGACCGAGCATTTAAATCGTTTCTCTCCTGTGTGGACTCTCATGTGGAATTTTAGGGTATCACTTCGACTAAAACTTTGATTACAGACTGAGCATTTAAATGGCTTCTCTCCTGTGTGGACTTGCATGTGTTTCTTCAAGTTTTCATTTTGATTGAAACTTTGAGCACAGACTGAGCATAGAAATGGTTTCTCTCCTGTGTGGACTAGCATGTGTTTATTCAGATCTCCTTTTAGACGAAAACTTTTACCACAGACTGGACATTTAAATTGCTTCTCTCCTGTGTGGACTAGCATGTGTTTCTTCATGTTTCCCTTAAGACTAAAGCTTTCGCCACAGACCGAGCATTTAAACCGTTTCTCTCCTGTGTGGACTCTCATGTGTGATTTCAGGGTAGAATTTCAACTAAAACTTTGATTACACACTGAGCATTTAAATGGCTTCTCTCCTGTGTGGACTCGCATGTGTGTCTTCAAGCTTTCATTTTGATTAAAACTTTGACCACAGACTGAGCATAGAAATGGCTTCTGTCCTGTGTGGACTAGCATGTGCATCTTCACATTTCCTTTATGATTAAAACTTTGACCACAGACTGAGCATAGAAATGGCTCCTCTCCTGTGTGGACTCTCATGTGTCTCAGCAGAGTGCTCCTGTTGTCAAATCTCTTATGACAAACTGAGCAACTAACTTTTTTCCCAAGAAATGTATTTTCCTGTGAGTCGAAACCTGACTGAGGTTCACTAGTTTCCATCAAGTCATCACTATCTTTAGTCTCATGTTCAGAAGAGTCTGAAGCCTTGCCAGCACTTGGTTGTAAATGACTAGCTGGATCTAAGTTCCTGGCTGGTTGTGATACTCCACAGTCCTCCCCATCATCTCCTCTTTTCATCTGTTCAGTTGAGCTGCTGGCTAGAGGCTCTGCCTCTCTCTTCTCAGTTTGGCTTTGATGAAGCTGTGAGGACTGAGGTTTCTCTTCATCATCTTCACTCTTCACAGGGACAGAGGTGGATGAGAACACTGTGATCTGGGCCTCCTCCGGCTCTTGACTTTGACCCATATTTACCATATTGTTGTCCGAGCAAAAAATACTTCCGATGTGCCATGTGACACACATGTCACTTATACTGTAGATAATATTCCGATGTCAACTGATGATGTCACCTATGCATAGACATTGTGACATCATCAGTGATGTCATAAATCCATCCCTGCTGAGGTTATAAATGGGACGACTCTTGCTCAAGGCCCAGCCAATAAAGCCTGCCCAGGTGGCAGTGTCGATCTCGGTTTGTGTCACACACGGGTATGAAGATTGGGCCCTTTGTCTTTTTCGAAATAAGGGCAAAAACCAGAATATTTTGTGCATATAAAATAAATATAATAATATATAATGCTAATACTGATAATATAAAATGATTGAAAAGCATTCTGCAAAATGTAGAAAATCACTAACTGAAGTAGAAGATGAGGCAGCAAACGGCTTCACCTAATGTGTTGGTTGGGGAAACCCTGACAACTAAAAACTACACTCTGTTTCCAGCCAGTAGATGGCAGTAGAACACAGCAGGATCCAGCAGGGCCGGCATGCAGCAGCAGAGTGACTGCTGTACCAGAAAACAGGCAGATTGAAACGGCTTTCCCCAAACACCAACCGGAGAGGCGGTCCGGCCTCCCGCCTCCCGCTCTGCAGCGCCCCTCTCCTGTCACTGATCTGAGCCGCATGCGGGACTGATTGGTGATATTAAACACAGATGCATAGTCCATCAACCATAAACCAATAGCATTCAAACACCTTTTATGTGTGCACAGTAAACAAAGACGCTTGTTTTTCAGCTGCCTCACACAGAGCACAAATAGCAGACAGTTGGGAATTTCACTTTCTTCAGACTGACAGGTGATGGACACGCTCTGTTTCTACAGTACTGCTTTCAGGTCATTCATGTTGTCTTTTTTTTCTGTTACCTCTCATATATCACCTTGTTTTATTTCATCTTCCTCTCCCATATTACTCGCCATATCCGCTCAACACACTTCACTTACCTTACACATTTTATACCCAACCAACCAAAATAGTGTGATGAGCAGACCTACCAGACCGTCTGGCCTCAGCCCCCGGAGAGTGTTTTCAGAAATTACAAAGTGCTCTAGCCAATCAGCGACCCGCCTCGTCATAGTTGACATCATAACCGGCCAATCAGGAACGCCGCTGGCAAAACAGTAATGGCTGCCTCCGTGGCTGTTCGCCTCGAGCAGTAACGTCAACGTTCGTCAAGTTTAAACAGCCATAAAGTGCAGTTATTCCAGAAATACCCTTACAGAAAAACCACATGAACTACACATGTGCAAAATCACATGTGATTTCACACATGTGAAATTTCACATGTGAACACGTGAAAACGTTAAATTTCACATATGAAAATATGTGGAACACATGTGAAACATGTGCTTTGCCCAGGGGAAGCGTGTGATTTTGGAACATTTTCACATGTGAAATGTGTGAAACCCATATAAATTGCTATGGGATTTCATGTGAAACCTATGTGATGTGATGTGGACCAACATTGCTATTACACAATTTGCTGTAAATGGTAAATGGTAAATGGATTGCATTTGTATAGCGCCTTTATCCAAAGCGCTTTACAATGTGCCTACATTCACCCATTCACACACCGAAGGCGGCAAGCTGCCACGCAGGGTGCTGGCACAGCCATCGGGAGCAATTTGGGGTTCAGTGTCTTGCCCAAGGACACTTCGACATGCAGACTGGAGGAGCCGGGAATCGAACCACCGACCTTCTGGTTGGTGGACGACGCGCTCTACCTCCTTTGCTGTGAGAGTGCATTGGTTGGTGACAACTATTTTTGACTGGTGTTGATTGGAGAGTTGTTTGTCAGAGCTGATGTGACACTGGGCCATTCAAAACAAACCTGTTAAATTAACGCAGCACTGATGGGTGATGTAAGGAGTTAACAATCACACAACTGCTTTTCTGTCTCTATGGAGGAGGTAGATGAAGATTAGCAAGATAATAATGTGAGGGACATTGTCAGAGGAGCAATCCATGCTGGAGATACAAACAAATCAGTATGGATTTTGCATCAGCTGTATCATATACAAGCTGATGAAATGAAAAAGATGAGAAAGACGAGCAAGTGTGTGTATGTGTATGTGTGTGTGTGTGTGTGTGTGTGTGTGTGTGTGTGTCTCTGTGTGTGTGTGTCTGTGTGTGTGTGTTTGTGTGTGTGTGTGTGTGTGTGTGTGTGTGTGTGTGTGTGTGTGTGTGTGTGTGTGTGTGGGCGCCCGCGCGCGCGCGCGTGCATGCCTTATGAAGTTATCCTTCTCTAATGAGAATTCCTTTGGCAAATTAGCCCATCGCTAATGAACAAGCAGCAAGCTGTAATAGGGCTTTAATGAAACAGGGAGTTTTAAACTGGCCACGCTAACAGCAGCACACACACTTAATGCATTACTCATTTACCACCTGTTCAGGAGAGCAGGCGTCCAGGAGTCAACCAAGATCAATTTCAATATCCTTTGCAGACGGTCTCATGCTGTAGTTTTGCCAAATGAAAAAGTCCTTGCGAAATGTGAAAAAAGCTCACCAGAATAACAAATCTGGAGATTTCCTTCAGGAACCCCTTCACCAAAACATGCAATATCCTGGTCACTGAGGTGGTGGCTCCTCTGGTCGTTCGGGGGCCCCTGTTCGGAGGGAGGGGAACTCGTTGGAATAGCGTGATCCTCCCACGTGCTATGTCCCCTGTCAGGTGAAAAGAAGCGGCTGGCTACTGCCCATGTCTCGGAGGAAGCATGGAGCCAGTTTCGGCTCTCCCCAGATGGGCAGAGGGTGGAGCAGCAACCAGGATACATAAATTAAATTAGCACTAATGGGGGACAATCACACTTCTGCAGTCAGGCCAAGGAGGACACCATCACTGCTCTTCACATGTCAGTCCCTCCAGGAAATACCGAAGTTGCAGGACCGTCTTCAACGTAACGTCAGTCTCATGTGTTTATTTGCCTAAACCTAACCAGTTGCTGTGCATAGTTTCCTCAACCTAACCAAGTTGCTTTGTTGCTAAAGCTAACCAACGGTGTGCCAGTGTTGACTTTTGTTTTTAACAGCATAGGAAACTAACCGGGTGCGTCAGTATGGTGGCCGTTGGGTTCCTGATAAATGGACGCAATGGGAAAGAGAAAAAATATTTCTTCATCTAAACCCTCAACCTGTCGCCATCACCCAACGAGGCTGCTTACAGGAACACACCAGAAATTAATCACAACCATCTCCACTGTCTTTGGATGTCAGGTAAAGACAAATTTATTCATGCCTAAAAAGTATATACTGTACATGTTGGTGGTTTGCCAATGTATAAAACCATGTGAATCATTTAGCTCAAGATTTAGCCTGAATAGAGTGCCGCAGGAATGAGTCCAGAAGTAGCATGTTGGATCCTCAGGGGAAAAGGCTATGGGGTTTTTACAATGGTGAATTCAGTTGAATGCATGAAATACGATCTGTGCTTTATGGGAGTAGTAATTTGTGTTCAGCAGGATAATCTTCACAAACGTGGACCACTTTCATCACTTTTGAAAGAAAGCCTAAATGTTTTCTGTATGCGATTTTCAGAAAAGGTTTCAAAAGTCATAAATGTGGTCACAGGGTGGAGAATCCATCAGCTCAGTGTCAAAAGACAGACAGGTCAACCCTGCAGAGGCACATACAAAAGGAGGTCAAATCAGTGGGATCCCCTAGCCTGGGGCAAGCTGAGCCACAGGAACACTTTTCTTAGAAGTCATATTTTTCAGGGCGCTTTATTATAGATGCAGTCTGATCACTATAATTCATAGGAAACACCCTGAAATAAGGGTAGGTGTTTTCGTTGTATTTCTTCCGTTGAATTTTTGCTTGACTTGAGGACGACATAAGTAAAAATTGGCTCCTGAATGAAAGGGCACTTTGATTTACACAAACAGATTACGTGCTACGTGCTTACGTCTAATTTACACCTCCTCTTCTCCTACCTCTTTACCCCTCCATCCAAACCTCTATCTCTAATTAACACCTCCTCTTCTCCTACCTCGTTACCCCTCCATCCAAACCTCCATCTCTAATTAACACCTCCTCTTCTCCTACCTCGTTACCCCTCCATCCAAACCTCCATCTCTAATTAACACCTCCTCTTCTCCTACCTCATTACCCCTCCATCCAGCCCCCCTTTTCTAATTAGCACCTCCTCTTCTCCTACCTCGTTACCCCTCCATCCAGTCCTCCTTCTCTAATTAGCACGTCCTCTTCTCCTACCTCGTTACCCCTCCATCCAGCCCTCCTTCTCTAATTAACACCTCCTCTTCTCCTACCTCGTTACCCCTCCATCCAAACCTCCATCTCTAATTAACACCTCTTCTCCTACCTCATTACCCCTCCATCCAGCCCCCCTTTTCTAATTAGCACCTCCTCTTCTCCTACCTCGTTACCCCTCCATCCAGTCCTCCTTCTCTAATTAGCACGTCCTCTTCTCCTACCTCGTTACCCCTCCATCCAGCCCTCCTTCTCTAATTAACACCTCCTCTTCTCCTACCTCCTTACCCCTCCATCCAGCCCTCCATCTCTAATTAGGACCTCCTCTTCTCCTACCTCTTTACCCCTCTATCCAAACCTCCATCTCTAATTACTGTAACACCTCCTCTTCTCCTACCTCGTTACCCCTCCATCCAGCCCCCCTTCTCTAATTCAAGATTCAAGATTCAAGATTTTTATTGTCACTCCATGGTACAAGTATCACGTTTGAAATTATTGTGCTGTGGACTCTGTTTACAACATAGTACAAATATAGCAAGGCATGAGTGCAAAAACAATAAGCAATAAGGCAATAAGCAATAAGCAATAAGCAATAAGCAATAAGCAACAATAAGCAACAATAAGCAATAAGGCAGTATAGTGATAAGACAAGTCCGAGACAGTGGCATATTCACTGCACATAGGTGCACATGTCATGTGCATACATTAGACGTGCTTAAACATTTTAAATTCGACGTATTTGACATACAGGTGCAAATAGCATGTACCTTATTAGACATACAATTAAACATTAGACATACGTAATGGTAGCAGCTGCAGTGCGGTACGGTACGGCTACTACACTATTTGTGTATGTTAATGAGTCTCGTGGCCTGCGGAAAGAAACTGTTCCTCAAGCGATTTGTGCGTGCTTTTGGAACCCTGTATCCCCTCCCTGAGGGTAACAGGGAGAACAGGCTGTTGTGGGGATGGTTTGTGTCTTTGATGATCTTCAGGGACCTCCTGAGGCACCGCTGGTTATACAGTTCATGCAGTTCTGGCAACTCACATCCTGTTACGTGCTGGGCCGAGCGCCTCACCCTCCGTAGCGCCCTGCGGTCCATGGTGGTACAGTTCCCGTACCAGGTGGTGAAGCAGCCAGTCAGCAGGCTTTCAATGGTGCCTCTGTAGAAGTCCCTGAGGATTTATTTCCTTAGCCCAAATTTCTTCAGGCGCTTGAGTCCGTGTATTCGCTGTTGGGCCTTTTTGACAACAGTGGCGGTGTGACCGGCCCAGGTCAGGTCCTGGTGGATGTTGACTCCCAGGTACTTGAAGCTGTCCACCCTTTCCACCACTGTGCCGTTGATGGTGATTGGGGGGTGTGCGCCCCCCCCCCCCCCCTCCCTCCTGTAGTCCACAATGATCTCCTTGGTCTTGGAGACGTTCAGAGAGAGGTGGTTGTCCTGGCACCATTGTTCCAGGGCCCCCACCTCCTCTCTGTAGGCCGTCTCGTCGCTCCCCGAGATCAGCCCCACGACTGCTGTGTCGTCTGCAAACTTCACGATGGTGTAGTAATTAGCACCTCCTCTTCTCCTACCTCGTTACCCCTCCATCCAGCCCTCCATCTCTAATTAGCACCTCCTCTTCTCCTACCTCGTTACCCCTCCATCCAGCCCTCCATCTCTAAGTAGGACCTCCTCTTCTCCTACCTCGTTACCCCTCCATCCAGCCCTCCATCTCTAATTAACACCTCTTCTCCTACCTCGTTACCCCTCCATCCAGCCCCCCTTCTCTAATTAGCACCCCCTCTTCTCCTACCTCGTTACCCCTCCATCCAGGCCCCCTTCTCTAATTAGCACCTCCTCTTCTCCTACCTCGTTACCCCTCCATCCAGTCCTCCATCTCTTAGTAGGACCTCCTCTTCTCCTACCTCGTTACCCATCCATCCAGTCCCTCCATCTCTAATTAGGACCTCCTCTTCTCCTACCTCGTTACCCCTCCACCCAGCCCTCCATCTCTAATTAGCACCTCCTCTTCTCCTACCTCGTTACCCCTCCATCCAGACCCTCCATCTCTAATTAGGACCTCCTCTTCTCCTACCTCGTTACCCCTCCATCCAGACCCTCCATCTCTAATTAGCACCTCCTCTTCTCCTACCTCGTTACCCATCCATCCAGACCCTCCATCTCTAATTAGGACCTCCTCTTCTCCTACCTCGTTACCCCTCCACCCAGCCCTCCATCTCTAATTAGCACCTCCTCTTCTCCTACCTCGTTACCCCTCCATCCAGACCCTCCATCTCTAATTAGGACCTCCTCTTCTCCTACCTCGTTACCCCTCCATCCAGACCCTCCATCTCTAATTAGGACCTCCTCTTCTCCTACCTCGTTACCCCTCCATCCAGCCCTCCATCTCTAATTAGCGGGCCAAACAGGACGATGTCAGGGAAGATGGAGTGAGGGGATGAGGAGAGGCGAGGAAAGACGGCGACTCACTGGGGAGGTAATGAGATGAATCAGACTTGGCAGCCAGCACAGCCTGCATGGCAGGAAACTGTGGACAGAGAGACGGTCGTCCAAATTTTCGAGCCTCACTAGCACTTAACCAAACACATCTGTAGCAATACGGCCACATAGCCTGAGACGCCATTTTAGAGCGCGGAGATTACCTGCATTTTCATAAAGTCAATTGTATGAGACATCAGGAAAGCGTGTGTACTTCACACTGTGAAGTATACAATGGTGCAGAGGAAGGAGTGAACTGGCTGCAGTTTCACTTGAACAACATTTCTAGAAGGCAGATTGTTTTTCCACATTGCTCATTTTTGAAGTCATTTTAAACAGTGGCATCTTGTGTTAGTAGGCTTCATGATATCAGCTCCCCCCTCTTCTCTGTTGCCTTTTCACTCAGCTTACAGTACATCTAACATTAGGCTATATAGCCAGTAGGGGTGTGACGATACATGGTTCTATGTCGATGTGGGGGAATCCGAGAAAAAAAAGAGAATTGTTTTGGATGTGGACGAACATGCACAATTCTATTGTCTGGTGACGTCGCGGTCAAGACGATGTTTGCTGGGTAGGAAACCTACAATCGTGCCCCCGTCAAAGTCAAAGAGATTATATAGTATATTAAAGTATATTAAAACTTGGCCTGTGACACACACACACACACACACACACACACACACACACACACACACACACACACACACACACACACACACACACACACACACAAAGAGCAGATAACACAGGAAATGTTCTGTTAAGTGCATAGTGGGTCATTTTTGCTGCACTTTGATATAAAACAACAGAAACTAATATAAACTCATCTTTATGGTCACATGACCAATGTCTGTGGCACTGGCAACAGCTCTGCTACATGAACACATAAGCAGCAGACAGCAAACAATACAGAATCACGGCTAAGAACTGATGGCTAAATGTGGAGAAGTTGATGTTTGGTGGTTGTCAAACGTATCTTCATCTTGAATCTAACCTGCATTAATACTGCAGGTGCTTCATTCAGAGATGGAATAAAATGTAACAAAAGTAGCACATGGTCAATTAAAATGTGCTGTTGTGCTTTTGTTTGTCTTGCTGTAATTATGTATCTACTCTGACCTCATCAGCTACCCATCCCCCATTAGGCTACATTGTCTAAAATCACATGTATTCTGAATCTCCCATCTGAAATAAATGAAGGCTGTCAATCATCTTCTGCACAGGCAGAGGTGTGAGTTTCATGTCACACTTTGCACACTGGTGCAGGCGGTGATCTATTGAAAAGTTAGAGCACAGTGATGACTCATTCTATATTTGACAACTCAAACTCCCACCATGTTGTTTGACCTTGATATATTGAAGAATAGGCTGCAACTAACAATTACTTTCATTATTGATTAATCTGGTGATTATTATCTCGACTAATCGATTAGTCGTTTGGTCTATAAAATGTCATAAAATGCTGAAAAATGTTGATCACTTTTCCCCCAAAGCCCAAGATGACGTCCTCAAATGTCTTCTTCTGACCAACAGTCCACAACCCAAAGATAATCAGTTATGTCCTAGAAGAAGTTAAAATGAAAATGTTCACATTTGAGAAGTTGGAATGAGATTTTCTTTTTCTTTTGTAAAGTAATCTAAACGGTTAATCGATTATCAAAAATCGTTGGCGATTTTCTTTTGATCGACTATAATCGATTAATCATTGCAGCTCTATTGAAGACCGTTTATTTCTCTCTCTCCATCTGAGCACTTCTGTCCCCACCACCTTTCAACACAAAGTGATGCCCTTGGCCACTTCCCCAGCCAGGACCTACAGTACTTCTCACAGCACTCTTTACAGAAAAGGAGGCCCGCAGTGTTTAATCCAGCGGTGCCTTATGTGAATGAGGTTTTATTACTATTTAGAAATAAGAATATATATTCCCCTTCCATATGGCCTCCCACCGGGAGAGCCTCAGTGCCAAGCTTTACACAACACTCCAGATAGTGTTGTTGTGTTCAGCACCACTGATGGTGAGACTGTGCATGCAGCTCCACACTCAGCCTGGTCACCATGGCCTGATGCAACTCTGTGTCAGCCTTTAGATCAATACTTCCTGCTCCCAATATGGCTGTGTTCCACACGTACATTTTTTTTAAACAGAGCTTGTTATATGCGTTCTGGCCTCCCGTCCCCACACAAATGCCATTTAAGGTCACTGTAAACTGACTTTTTGGTGGAGATTTTTAATATACCCGTCTCTGTCCTCGACTGTGTGGATAGGATCATCGGACTTTTGCACTTGTGACAACAAGTGTGCGCTGAGATTTTGGTGTGTGACGTCACCAGTGTGCGCCACCATTTCCAGTGTTTACATCCTGTTGCCCGTTGCCTAGGCAACAATGTGTATCTGTCTAGAATCTGCTCTTCAAGAGAACGTCTCCTATCACTGTAGCCATTATGGTTGGAGCAGTGTTATTTGAACAAGTGTTTGGGCGTGATGCTCTAAGTGTGTCCCGTGATGTTTTACTGCCTGTTTTACACAGACCTTTTAGGCAGAGGTGGACGTACCAGCCTTAGCTAGCTTGCTCGCTAGCTGGTGATAGCGTGTGCTATGTTTGCGTTTAGCGGTGTAAGGTAACGTTAGTGTTGTATTTGCGTTCACGTGCGGAAGGAAATATTTTCTAAAGCAGTGCTTGTGTGGATGCAATTATTATGGAGGAAAAAAACTGTTACCAAAAGTCTGTGTACATGTGGAGTACCCTCAGCTTCGGGAGGGTGGAGGTGGACCTGTTCACCAACTGGCACATCACCCACTGTCCCCTGTGCTTCTCCTTGCACATGTGCAATGACCAGAAAAACTGCTTTACACCTTTCCTCCCCCCTTGGCTTGGTCCTCCCCTGTTGGTGAGGGTGAGGATGGAGAAACTGTCAATCATCCTGGTACCCCTGGACCACATGATGGCACTGTGGTACGCAGAGAGGAGACAGCTGCGGGTGGCCCCGCCCTGTCTAACACTATGCAGTCAATCCAAGCGTGAGTGTGAGTGTGCGTGTGAGTGAACAGGGCACTCCTGAAAAAGAGAGCCCTGTAGCCTGTACTACGAAGCTAGTTTAATGCCTTATCCGAGTAAGTTTGAGTTTAAACCTGGTTTAGCCGTACTACAAAGCAAGTTAACTTTCAATCACCATGGCAACTGACGCTGCAAAGCTAACCTGGTTGCGACCAGGTTAGCTTCAGAGGATAAGATCAAAATCCATGAGAGACCCATATAATATCGGCTCTCTGGAGTCACTCACCATTCATAAGATCGCCATATGAAAAATAGATTGCAGTCAACTGAGAACAGAACAAGCAAAACATTCGTTGCTCTGTAGGCTACATAATTAAATTAAGCCACTTACCACTTTATGTCTTAACAGCTCAACGATGCGTGGAGAAATATGATCACTATTAATCACCGCGGCGCATATCATGAACGGACCCTCAAATGGAGTGAGGGTGATATTCTCCTACATGCCAGAAAAGCCATACATATAATATAGATATTAGTTTAAATATATGGGATAGCCCCAATACTAAATATGCAGGCTATTCTTGCATCTTTCAGCTGGAACTGTGTCCTGTAGGCTGTATGCCAATATATGAGCAAAAATAGGCTAGTTTTTATCAATGATAACTATGCCCGCATCGTCTCAATTCAGTTCAGCAGTTTTCTCTTTTATAGTAGGCTATTAGGCTTTATACTAGGCTATTTTATATATGAATTATTCGATCAGTGCAACCACACACATGAGTGATAGAGATCATTATTCATTGAGCATGCGTTTCTAAATCTATGGTCTAAATAGGCTTACAGATTGTGGAAATGTATAGACTGAGATTACACTTTTACATTTGTTGCTGCTGCCTGTATCAATGCAGCTGTATCAGACAGAAATCGCTGATCAAAGTAAATCAAATGACTGATGTGAATACAAGCTGCTGCTTTAGACAGCCCTTCAGCAGACTATCCAACGCGGATTTTCATTCTGACATTAAATCGCGGATACATTAAATATCCGCAAAAATCTCTGATCACACTGTGTGGCTGCGCTGAATGAGGAAATGGGTGTGGAAATGGGTGTGGGCGTGGATCAACTCAGCTGTTCATAATGTGATTGGCTAGCGCACCTCTTTCGCGTGGACGCGCGCCTGTGCACGAGCGCAAAACGTGCGCGTGCACAGGCAGATCCCAGCTTCAGTTATCGACTAGAAAACCACTGTCGTAGTATCCTTAAACTAGATAGCTTTGATCCTGTTCAGTCAAACCAGATCAAAGGGACTTATCGCGGATCTGTTAAACTAGCTTCGTAGTACAGAGCTCTGCTCTCAGAGAGACTCCCCCTGTAATAAAGGTAAAAAGAAGAATAGAAAAATAATAATACAAACTCAGCTCTCTGCTGCTCCTACTGTCCACTGAGAGCCACCTCAGGATCCACCACACAGTCATTAAAAAACACAGTCAATATTTTACTCTCAATCCAGTCTGATACAGGAACTTGTTTTTAACCAGCATGGACAGGCTTGACAACATGATAAGATCAAATAAGGTATTTAAATCATCTTTAATGCAAAATGTGTTTATTGCAGCAGCAAAGGACAGACTGCAGGCAAGAAGAGTACAAACAGAACATAATGAAGATAAAATATAAGGATGAGTCATAAACTCAGGCACTGATAATTCCCCTTATATATGCAAACATACCTTTCCATATTCTAATATCATCACAGCAGAGTGTTTTATTTATCCATATGCAGCGTACCAGGCCAATTTCGACCATTTCATGTTTTTGTGGCTCCACTATTTATTTATTTATCCCTTAGTTTTTAGTATTGATGATGTAGTTACGGCAGATCAGGGACTTGTACTCACAGTCTGAGCTGCACACTTAGGCCCTATCTTCGAAGGGCCCTATCTTCGCAAAAGCTGCGCACAATGCAAATTGGGGGCGGGCACAAGCGCATGCCTGTTATAATTGTACTGCACAGAGGCGTGCCACATGCCAAACCAGGCGTTTCAGCGCTAAAATGTGGGGAAAGATGGCATTATCCTATCGTCAGCAGCGCGCAATTACTTTGCGCTAAGAGCTTTGAAAAGCACCTCTTAGGCGTTAAAACACTCGCTGCGCTTGAGTGCACCATGATCTCCGCACTGCACAGCGCAGAAAGGTCATTACGCACGGACGTGCCACGCCGGGACATCAAATTCTGCTGCTAAAATTGGGCAACCAGCAGATTATTCGGTGAGGCAATCAACTATAATTCACTGAGAAACTTGTATCACATCGCAAGGAGCGGCTGTCTCTCAGGTGTAATAATCCCACAATGATCACGGCTTTAACAAGTGTCACAGGCTGTGTAAACAGTGTAAAGTGGGCTCTCTGTAACTTGATCCCTGGGTCTGTCTGTCTCAGGTGTAATAATCCCACAACGATCACGGCTTTAACAAGCATCACAGGCTGTGTAAACAGTGTAAAGTGGGCTCTAACGGTGAAAACACACCGCACGCGTCTCCTGCACGTAAGCTGCGCGGCGCGACCATTTGCGACCTTGTGCGCAGCCAGTTTTCATTAGGACACCATGTTAACAGATCTGTCAGTCCACACCGAATTGCGCGCAGCGCGCCGCTCAGCGGCCGCTCAGGGCCGCTCAGGTCAGCCTGGATTTCTATTTTCCTGCGCGGCCGTCTGCACCCGTGAGCGACTCTGTCAAGCTAAACAGATCAGATAAGGGCAGACAGGAACTCCGAAACCGGACATTCGTCAAATAAAACCAATTTCAAAGTAAAATAATGTTTATTTACGTTGTTGATTGCCCCTTTGGAAGTGTGAAAAGAGAGAAAGAGCAGTCTGAGAGGGGGAGCGGCTTCTAGGGGCTCGTTGCCTGCGGAGCAACAAGTAGAGAGCTAGGACTCGCCTTCTCTCTACAACAGCACCAGCACGCACTGGGAAAACGGGAGGAGAACAGACAAATATGATGCAATTGCATTTTATAAAGAAAGGTAGCCATTAACTGTTATCCAAAACATATTACTTTAGATATTTATGTCGTCATTTACTTGGCCATGATAACGAAGACAGGAGATCTGGGGCAAAATATATAGCGGACGAGCAGAGCGCGCAAAGTGAGCTGCGCTCTCTGTGTGGACACTTTTAAGCGACTTCTGCACGGAGGTGCGCTGCGCGGCGCATGCGCGCAAGTTTCGCGTCTGGTATGTATAGGATTGACAAATGCATCATCAATTTGGATCTAGATTTTTGGGGAAAACACTAACTAACCTTTGATTCTGTTCCTCATATCAGGAGGTGAAAAAGTTGAGTCCAGTGCAGCTGCTTCTCAAGGAACATACCCCCATGGCAATGTTGAAGGCCACTTCATTCAGTACATTGCTGATAATGTTGACCATAAAATCAGAACCATTGATGGCCACAACACATTACATGGTATGGGCCTTATAGCTGGAGTTACACCAGAGAGCCAAACCAGTATCTCTGATAGCTGTCACATCATAGCAGCAGTTGGACACATCAATATCCACATGTGGAAATCAGAGACCCCTGGCCTTTCGTCCATGTCCTATGGGAGGATTGAGAATGCCACAGGTGGGTGATTCTCATGAACATGGTACAATGCATAGCAAAACTCAAAGATATCAAGAAGATATCAAGTAGGATCTAATTTCACCATTCAAATTTAAATTATAATCCACTAGGCATCTTGCGCGCTACGCGAGCTCGCCTGCCTTGCAGCTCGCCGAGCTGGCCCTGCAGCTCGCATAAGCAGGTCGCAGCCTCGCCCTGGTTGCTCCTTGATGGCATACTTCAAGGATACTGGATCACCTGTCCTGGAGCTGGCAACATACAGCTGTCCATGGCTGAAGACTGAAGCCAGACTCCCACTTCTTTCAGTGTCTGCCCCTGTGACTTGATTCTGCTCTTATGACATCACTGATGATGTCACAACTGCTTTTATGACATCAATGATGACATCACAACCTTTTATGACTTTTTTTTTCCAATGGCAAGCACTTCAATGCTCAAGGGTATCACCCAAAATGTGTATGATTACCAAATACGAAGTTGTAGCTAACATTGAGAGAAATGCCATGTTGTATTATGACTACATACTTCATACTACATGAGAAAAAAAATCTGTTCTACTTAGAGTCAAGTCAAGTCAAGTCAAGTTTATTTATATAGCCCTAATTCACAAGCATGTCTCAGAGGGCTTCACAGAAAGTATGTCTAGCTAATTCTAGCTGACACAACAGTAACAAGAATATACAGAATAAAGATAACATTTGAACAATTGATAATATAGAAAAATAGAAATGAAGAGAGAGCAGAGGGGAGAGCAGGAGAAGGGAGAAGAGCAGAGGGAATGTGAGAGAGTGAAGGGGTGGGGAGGGAATGGGAGATGTTGGAGGGTAAGGGAGGTGGGGAAGGAGCAAGAGGAGAGAGCAGGAGCGGGAAAGGGGGGGGGTGTGGGGGAGAAGAGAGCAGGGGGAGGGAGGAGGTGGGGAGAGAATGAGAATATAGACACACATCTTGCAAACGGACATATGTCAATTTCTTAGCAGCCAAGCTATGCTAGGTGGGGAGAAAATGGGAAATGTGGAGGAGGAGAGAACAGAGGAGGAGAGGTGGGAGAGTGCAGGGGAGGGAGAGCAGGGGGAATGTGAGAGGGAGGAGGTGGGGAGAAAATGGGAAATGTGGAGGAGGAGAGAACAGAGAAGGAGAGGTGGGAGGGTGCAGGGGAGGGAGAGCCAGGGTAGAGGTAGGGTCTAGGGTTGGGGGAGGGGAGGGAGTAGGATACGGGCCCGGATTAGGGCGAGGGTGGGGAGAAAAATGGGAAATGTGGAGGAGAAGAGAACAGAGAAGGAGAGGTGGGAGGGTGCAGGGGAGGGAGAGCACGGGGGATGTGAGAGAGGGGAGAGTAGGAAGTGGCAGGGATTCGGGAAAATAGGGGAGAAGAGGAGAAGGAGAAGGAGCAGAGGAGGGGAGAAGGAGGAGAGAGCAGGAGAAGGGAGGGGGGGGGGGGTGGTGGGATGTGGGGGAGGAAAGAGCATGGAAAGAGAGGAGGTGGGGGGGGGGAGTGGGAAATGTGGGAGAGGGGAGAACAGGAAGGGGGGAAAAGGGAAGGAGCGGGGGAAGGGGGAAAGAGAAAGAGGGGGGGGGGGAGATCAGACAACTGACTACTCTAAACATTAACCAGAGCTAACTGGGACATGCACACAGACACACACATGCACACAGACACACATGCACACAGACACACATGCACACAGACACACATGCACACAGACACACGCAAGCACACAGTCATGCACACAGACACACACACACATGCACACAGACACACACATGCACACAGACACACATGCACACAGACACACGCAAGCACACAGACATGCACACAGACACACACATGCACACAGACACACACATGCACACAGACATGCACACAGACACACATGCACACAGACACACATGCACACAGACACACATGCACACAGACACACGCAAGCATACAGACACACACATGCACACAGACACACACATGCACACAGACACACACATGCACACACAGCCTAATCTGGCCTATCCTACTCTGCTCTAGTCAGGTCAGCCTTAGGCTGTAACTAATCTATCGCATACCTAAGCTGTTCTAAACCAACCGGCAGCCCTCGACCAGTGATGAAGAGCACCGATGCCCCCCGCCCTGGCCCCCGCCCACATAAGGCGTGGGAGAGAAGGCCAGGCCGGGACACAGCGGCGTCCCCTCACCCCCAGTGAACGCAAGAAAACCTTTCCACCATATGGTGGCAATCCACACATGGATTGCCACATGGATTGCCTCAGTGACTTGGCTGAGGAGGAACCTTGTGAGGTCGTTGTGCTATAGGGGCCCAGCAATGGTGGACCCCCATCCGGGGACTCCCCTCCGAGACAGGCCGAGAGATGCCGGGCTAAACCATGCACAGAGCTTTCTGATAATGAAACTCTGTAAATGGTTTATTATGGAAATAAAATTGACAAAAGAACAGAAAATTTAAAATGTAAAAAGGAGTCCAACAAAAGGGATATAAAAATGTAGTTTTTAAATTATCCTAAGATCAGGGAAGAGAGTTAAAAATGTAAAAAGTAGAGTCAAAAAAGAAATAGAAAATGTAGTCTGTAAGTGTTCAGGTTTAGAGAATACTAGCTAATTAGCTAGGTGAAAAAAAGAAAAGAAAGGGGTAACAAGATTGGGAGTTCCATGAGGATGATCTGAGGAATCCATGAGTCCGCGTTGGTGACATTGATTAAGAGGAGACTTAAGACTTAGACTTAGACTTAGAGACTCAACAACCATTTCTGTGGATTCCTTGCCCCCAAAAATGTGGAAACAGACACCAAATTTGTAATTCTAGGTCTAGTTGGAGTCAAGATATGGCCACAATTTTAATAATGGCAGCCATTTAAAGGGATACACCACTTTTTTTGAAGTTTAGCTCATTTGCCACACCCCCCCCCACATAGCCAAGAAACCCCCTGCCTTTACCGGCATTGTCCAAGCAGTATACAGTGAGATACAGTCGTGAAGTTAGTAATTATCGCCATAGAATGGAGGCCAATGGTATCGCTGTTAAAAATCCGCTAAAACACACATATCAGGGCGCTGAAATACATGTTGTGCTTCGGGGACTCACCACATGATGAAATATCAATCCAAAATGCACGTAGCGGTGTTTTTGGAAGGAAAACAGCAGCCTGGGGGCTTTTTGGAGAGGTCCTGAGAAGATGTGAAAACAGGGCTGCGCAGTTGAGTTAGAGAGAGCGGCCGTGCTGCATGTGCAGAGAGAAGCAGTGAAATAAATGTCTGTAAAGAACGCCGCTGAAAGAAATAAATGTTCAAACTATATCCACGCCTGGACATCACTTTATCCAAGTGTGTTACAAAATTGGAGGCACCGCTGCAGATGATTGACACCGCGACGGACGGAGCTCGTGACATCGCCAGACAAGGGAGTCAATAGATTTATTGACACGCGATGGACAGAGCTTGTGATTGTGAATATAACTCAAGACAGTCGTGAGTCGCCTCAAAACTTCCTGTTTAGAGCGATAGAGATAAAGGAAAGGTTGTTACTGGCTTCGAGGGAAGCAGGGATTCAAGGATTCAAGGATTCAAGATTTATTAAGTGTCCCAAAAGGGCAAATTGGATTGCAGGAAGCGTAGTACGAAGTACATACATAAAAACAAATAAGACAAAAAGAACATTGTAAAAGCAGTCTAGAGCAGCAGTTTAAAGTGCAACACAATAGTTAAAGTGCAAATGACAACAGTAGCAACGATCTAAAGTGCACAGTAGAGATATAAAGTGCATAGTAGCAAAGTGCAGTTCACTCACAGCAGCACATTTATATCACAAGAAAGAGCTACAATGTATCATTGTATTAAAGCACAAGAGAAAAAACCTCAGTCCAGACCAAAGGGCAGACAAAGTATATAATACAGATATACTGTATTGTACCCCTAAGAATAAATAAAGATAAAAGAATAAAAGAATAAAAGGATAAAATAAATAAATAACAGCAACGGCAGATGGGGAGACATTACATTTGTACCCCAGCAGCGTTCAACGCTCTGATAGAGACAGGCACAAAGGAATTTCTGTACCTGTTCTTTTTAACTATGGGGGCACGAAGGCGGAGCCCGGAAGGAAGCAGCTCATATTCGAACCCCAGAGGGTGGGCATCATCTGATCGGATGGACTCAGCTTTCTTCAGCACCTGTTTATTACAGATCTGGTCCAGGCTTCTGAACTGGGTTCCGGCTATTTTTGAAGCCACCTTCACTATTCTCCCCAGGGAGTTCTTGTCTTTAGTACAAAGATTACCATACCAGCAGATTATGGAAAATGATATGACAGACTCCACAAAAGCACTATAGAACATTTTCATCAGAGTTTTATCAACCTGAAATTTGGCCAGCTTCCTAAGGCAGTAAAGGCGCTGCTGACCTTTCTTACACAGCATGTCGGTATTCAGATCAAACTTCAGCTTGCTGTCAATTACCGTACCCAGATATTTGTAGTCTGTCACTATATCGACAGGCTGACCGTTGACAAAACTGCTCTGGGGAACAGGGGGGGAACGTCGAAAATCAATACAAACCTCTTTCGTTTTGGAAACGTTGAGTTCCAAGGAAGCGTTTTCGCACCAAGAAACGAAGTCGTCAATGACTTGGCCGTGTCCTACATCATCATCGTCAAGCAGACTGACGATGACAGAATCGTCAGCGTACTTGACGATGAATCTGTTGGCGAAACGGCTGCGACAGTCGTTGGTGTATAGAATATATAAGAAAGCAGATAAAACACAGCCTTGGGGCGAGCCAGTAGAGGACAATAAGATACTGGACAGTATCCCATTGACCCTCACCTGCTGAGATCTATTCGTTAGAAAGTCTAGAATCCAACCAACGAGGCACTTATCCAGACCGAAAAAGCTGGTTAATTTCTCGACCAGAATGTGTGGCTGGATGGTGTTAAATGCTGATGAAAAATCAGCAAAGAGCAGCCTAACGTGATTCTTACTGCCCTCTAGATGCTTGAATATGAGGTTCAGTAAGGTGGCTGTAGCATCCTGCACGCCTCTATTAGCACGATAGGCAAACTGAAGTGGATCGAGCAAAGAGTCAGTTTTTGTTACTAGCTCATCCTTCACTAGCCTCTCAAACTGTTTCATGACCAGGGAGGTTAGGGCCACTGGCCGGAAGTCATTAAGTGAATTTGGATTGGTGCACTTGGCAACAGGAACAAGAATGGATTTTTTCCAAAGGGACGGCACCCTCTGCTGGCGGAGTGACAGATCAAAAATATGGCTGAAAATGGGACCTAATTGCTCAGCACATACCTTTAAAATACGCCCGCTTAAGTTGTCTGGGCCAGGGCTTTTTTTAGGTTTGCACCCTTTGAGACGTCTTATTACCTTTTGCTCGTCGAAGAAGGGGTTCAAAGGGGGGGCCAGAAGGAGACTGTCTCTCAACACAGAGTGTTTCTCACTAAAATCGCGAGTCTCAAATCGACCATAGAAGTCATTAAAACTCTGAGCCATATCAGCATCAGACTGAAAACCATTTAACTGTATATTCTTCTTACTACCTACCTTGAGCCCAGTAATACATTTCATACTGTCCCAGGCGGAACCTAGATTATTTGTACGGAGTTGAGACTCTATTTTCTCCTTGTATTTCCTTTTACTTTTCCATATCTCCTGTCTAATCTCCTTCTGCAGGCTGCGCATCTCAGACAGTTTTCCTTCTCTGAAGGCCTTTCTCTTACGGCTAAGGAGCATTTTAAGGGCCTTAGACACCCAGGGCTTACTATTAGGAAAGATCTTAATCTTTTTATCTGGAATCACAATGCTTTCACAATAATGGGACCAGCTACTAACAACATCAGTCAGTTCATCAATGTCTACAGAGGATTCTTGAAACATCTCCCAGTCAGTGGAGTCAAGGCAACCTTGCAGAGTTAAACAGGCATCATCGTTCCAGTCTTTAACAGTGATAGTCTGCACCTTACCACGTTTTAATGCTGTACGATAGACAGGAATTAGATGGATGCAATTGTGATCGGACAGACCTAAAGGAGGGAGGGGGATGGATTTGTATGCACCTTTGATGGAGCCATAACATAAGTCCAGTGTTTTATTGAGTCTTGTTGGGCAAGTGACATACTGATGAAAGTCTCTGAGTGTTTTCTTCAGAGTGCAGTGATTCATGTCCCCTAGAATGATATTGGGAGCATCAGGAGAAATGGATTGGAGTCTTTGTACAACTTGATAGATAGTTTCACAGGCTTTGCTCTCATTCGCCTTCGGATGAATATAAACAATTGTCACAAACAGCTGGGGAAACTCACGAGGCAGATACGGTGGGCGGAGTGACACAGAGAGCAGCTCTATATCGGCAGTACAGATTTTCTCCCGGACAATGACAGATTTGCACCATCGCTTATTAATATATAAACATACCCCGCCTCCAGAGGACTTGCCTGTTGCCACTGGATCTCTATCCAGCCGGAAAGGAGACCCGAAGCCTTCAGTCTCAAGGTCCGTGTCCGAGTCCCTATCAGACAACCAAGTCTCGGTGAAGGCTAAAATACAGGCATCACGAAAGTCATGATTATGTCGGACCTGTGCCTGAAGTTCATCAGTTTTGTTACGCAGGGATTGAGCGTTCGATAAGATGATTGAAGGCAGCGGAATACGGGAGAGCGGCTGGTTTTTCAGCTTCAAACGAGCGCCGCCACTTCTCCCCCGCTTCCTAATCCTGGACCTACGATCACGTCCCCCGGGGAGGTCCGGAGAGCCTGTAGACCGGAGCCCATCAAAGCTGGGAAGTGAAAGGTCAGCCGGAGGATCGTATGTGTTCCACTGTAAAAGTAGCTCCCTGCTATACTGGAGTCTGGCCGGGCGCTCGGGAGTCAGAAGCGTGTAACCCAGGCTCCAGACTAGGTGAAACGCCAGCCACGCCAAAAACGTAGCATAGTAATCCATGCTTGCTGCTTAGTGAGAGTCACCAAGCAGAGAGTTCCCAGGGACAGCAGGCTCTTGAGCCTGCTGACAGGATAAACCAGTCAGCAGGCTCTGACCCTGGTGAACAGTACAGCCCAGGGATAATACAGAGAAAGTTTTTGAGGTCAGTCAGTACAGGACTGACAAGTGATCATATCAAGTTCCAATTAAAATCTTACCTTGAGGATCAGACTGTGTCAGATGAGACATTCATAGACCAGATGAATGAAGCAGCTAGTGTGGAGTCAGAACGGCAGTCAAAACAACGGAAAAACATAGGCAGTAAAATTACAAAAGTTAAGGAACTGCAGGCAGAGACCCATCTCCTGAGTCAAAATAGGGGCGTGTCAGATGCGATGGGAGGGGCCCAGGGACAGCCAGCTGAAGTTGTGAAGCCAAAGAATCGCAAAACACCCGCCGTAGATGCTCCCAGAGACACTGAGCTGTATGAAACAGTCCAACTATTGCGAGAAGAAATGGCTGAACTAAAAAGGAGTTTGGGCAGCAACCAAAGATCCTCCACCACCCAAAGATGGAATTCTAAGAGAGAATGTAAAGCCTGCCAAGACAATGGAATCGGCGACCAGTGTGCACATTGTTTTAAGTGTGGACAATCAGGACATTTTTCAAGAGGATGCAGAGGGCTGGGGAAGCAGTCCAGCACACCTGACCTAAATATTAAAGTCCACCAGGTGGCACCACCGTCCTCACTACCCTCAATCCAGCATGAACCACATGACAAAGTGCATGAACTCTTATGTGAAAGAATCAAGCAACTGGAAGCGGATTTGGAGAAAAAGGGCAAAACACAGCAGACCTCGAGTGTTACATATGCTAGTCACCTCCACCTGCGTTGCCAAGCTAAGCTCCAGGCACTGATTGGAAAGAAGTGCATGGTGGATTGCACCTTTGAAGGAGTCGCCACACAAGCGTTATGGGACACAGGCAGGTCCGTAGCTACCATTGAGGACACCGAGGTCATGACCTCGGTATTTTTTTTTTTTTTTTTTAAATAGCCCCGGTCCCCAGATCTAGTAATCTGTCATTGATGTTTTAATGCGACAGTTGATCGGAAATGCAACAATTTGCTTCCTCTCTGTGTGCTATAGAAGGAAGAGAGATAACTCACAACATTCAGATTTTGCATTGAGGCTAGATTGGGGCTAGACTTTGGGGACAGTTCTATTGAAGTGAATGGGTAAGTAACTCCCCTGTAAAGCTTGAATTATGCTCACCCTGCCGTGAAGGGCGCGTGGGTGGAGCGCACGCCGGGCGCGTCAAATGACGTAAATTTGTTGGGCGTGGTTATTCACTAGCTCCGTCGGGCACTCGCCTTGTGCATGATTTTTTTTCTAACAGCGCGAGCAGCGCACGGCTTCTCTCCAAACATGGCCGCTTTCAAGCCACTGAACCCTGAACACTGAGCTGTGTTTTCGCCACATTTCTTGACCCATGTGGTAGGCTATAAACTTTGATTTGCAACTGTTCATTTTTTAGTCATTTCACCAAGTAAATGTGTTGTGTTGAGAGCATTATTGAGAGAGATTAAAAGCATCACAGAGTAGGCAATCAGGGCTGAGAAGTTAAACGGCTATTCAGTAAAAACAAGTTTGGTGATTCCTTTATGTGCTGATGTGGGGTCGTTTGAGAGTGAAAGCGCACTCAGTACTGCACATAATAGCGTTTCATTGCGACTTTTCCACGGACTGTTCTCACTATATTACCATTGTACAATACATGCTGATCACTTTCTGAGTATAATGGCATCAACCCCAGCGCGGGGTCTGCACGGAGACTCGCGGGGCCCCACCCCCAACGAGCTTGGTCGAGTATAATTCAGCCTTTAGTGATGTTTGTGTACATGGGCCATTGTATTTAATTGAGCAGTATTCTGCCATGTGACCTGTATGCAGAATATAAATTATAACATATGGGGAGACATTTATTTTTTGGATCATTTTAAAGCAACAGCACAGTAAAGAGGATATTAATCTAACATGATGTATGTAGTTCTTTATAGATCTAGCCTCTTCATTTTGCTCTCAAAGTGCACCAGATTGAAGCATTTTACTTTAAAATGGACAAAATTTTCTATACGGGTGGGCACAGCCCTCCCTGGGCCCCCCACACCGCGCTTAAATGACCTCGGTATTTCTCTAACCCTGGCTACGGGCCTGGACACAGGTTCACAGGTAACCATCATCAATGAGAACTGGAGGGAAATCAACCTTCCTCACATGGAGGTCCATTGCCTGGAGGAACTCCTGGATGAAAATGAGTCACTAGTGGGTAAAGCGGCAAACCAAACATCCATCCCCTTTGCCGGGTGGGTGGAAGTGAAGTTTAAGCTGAGCTCAAACAAAGGCCCACAACCTGAACTATTAGTCCCTGTGCTTATCTCAAATGAGCCAGGAGTAGCCGAGCCACCAATAATTGGTTATAATGTAATTGAGTTGATAATGAATGGAATGGAGCAGCACCCTGATGCTACGTCAGGTGTGGTGGGTGCAGCTTTCTCCATTGACTGTAAAAAAGCAGAAGTATTAATCCAATTAGTGAGAGTGGTGAGAGTGGGGCGGCAAAAGACAGTGATCCCAGCAGGTCAGACACAAGATGTAAAATGCAGTGTAAGGATAGGTCCCCTTGCCACAAAGCAGGAGGTTCTATTTGAACCAGGTGATATATCCATGCAGCCAGAGGGGCTAAATATTACTGAAGCAGTAGTCTGCCTGCAGAGAGGAGGTTGGTCAAGAATCGCCATCCCTATTACCAATGACTCTAACCACAACATAATTCTCACCCCACGCACAGTGCTAGGTCAGGTACAGCAGGTTAAGGCTATATATCCAGCAGATGCCAGACCAGTTACTACTGACCAGACAGCAAATGAGAAGGTGAAAGTTAAGGAAAAGAGTGAGCCAAGTGACAAAGACAAAAAGAACGATGTAGCAGACAAACAGCACAAAGACGAGGAATGGTGGGACCCTCCAGTGTCTACTGACCATCTGACACCAGAGCAGCAGATCAAGGTGCGGGAGGTGCTACGTGCCGAGTGTGGTGCGTTCTCTAAGGATGAATATGATGTGCGATGCATCCCCTCATTGGAGCTGAAAATCAGACTCAAAGACTCAACACCAGTGAGACGCACCTACACCTCAGTACCCAAACCACTACACAAAGAGGTCAAGGAATATCTGGAGGACCTCTTGAACAGGGGATGGATACAGAAATCGCGCTCACCATATTCCTCACCGATAGTCTGTGTACGAAAGAAAGATGGGACTTTACGTCTGTGTGTGGATTATCGCGAGTTAAATCAGAAATCCATTCCCGACCGCCACCCCATACCCCGCGTACAAGACATGCTCAATAGTCTGAATGGGAGCGCATGGTTCTCTGTTCTTGATCAGGGGAAGGCATACCATCAGGGGTTCCAAGATGAAAATAGTAGATCGCTCACGGCCTTCATAACACCTTGGGGTCTTTATGAGTGGATTAGGATCCCCTTTGGACTGTCCTCGGCCCCAGCAGAGTTCCAGCGTAGTATGGAGGAGTGTCTTACTGGGCTGAGGGATGACACATGCCAGCCATATTTGGATGACAAGCTCGTGCATAGTAAGACATTTGAGGATCATCTGAGTGACTTGAGAGAGGTTTTACGCCGCTACCAAAAACACGGTGTAAAGCTAACAGCCAAGAAGTGTGAAGTGTTCAAAGACAAAGTCAAATTCTTGGGAAAGATTGTATCCAAAGAGGGCTACACAATGGATCCGACTGAGTTAGCGCCAGTACAAGCACTGAAAGAACGCAAACCAGCTAATGTCGGAGACTTGAGGAAAATGCTAGGATTTATATCCTACTACCGCCCATACATACCCAACTTCTCACGGATCGCCAAGCCATTATATCGCCTTACATCAGCTGAAGGAAATCTAAGGACTGGCAGCCAAGTAAAAGGGAAGGTGAACGTAAAGAGCAAACAAAACAAAACAAACCAGCTACCATCAAGTCAAGCCGTCACTTGGACAGAGCAACATCAGAAAGTCCTGTGCCAGCTTATAGAGTACCTGCTGCATCCACCAATCTTAGGCTACCCAGACTTTGAGAAGCCATTTGTGCTGCAATGTGATGCATCTCAAGAAGGGCTTGGTGCAGTATTGTGTCAGAGACAGAAAGGCAAGCTAGTTGTTATCGGTTATGGATCCAGAACACTAACAGCCCCAGAAAAGAATTACCATCTCCATTCTCGCAAATTAGAATTTTTAGCCATGAAATGGGCAATCTGTGAAAGGTTTAGAGAATATCTTTATTATGCCCCATCATTTATTGTTTATACCGATAACAATCCCTTGACATATGTCTTGACGACAGCCAAGCTTGCAGATTTTGAGTTCTGTATTAAGTATCGGCCAGGGAAAGTTAATGGAGATGCGGATGGCTTATCACGGATGCCCCTAGACATGGAGCAGTACATGCGCACATGCTCAGAGGAAGTAGAGCCAGAAGTGATAGCCACTGTAACCCAAGCGCTTCATCTGGAATTTCAAAAGCATGAGCCCTGGATGTGCCCTGTCATTATCGCTACTGCCTGTGCTGAAGTAGAGACTGAGCGAGTAACATCACCAGTGGCAGAGCTATCCAGGGAAGACTTGAGAAAAGCACAGGAAAAAGACCCCATACTTGGAAAAGTAAGAGAGTATGTATTGAACAAACAGTGGCCCCAGCTGAAACACAGAGACCGCCGTGATGATCTCACAGTCCTGATAGGCGAGAGGAATAGGTTGTATGTCGACAACGATGGCATCCTACACAGAAAGACAGCTACACGATCTCAACTGGTGTTGCCTAAAACATTCCATCAGCTGATCTATAAAGAGCTACATGAGGAAATTGGACATTTGGGAGTGGAGCGGACACTCAACCTGATAGGATTTCTCTCCTCAGATCCCTGGTTTCCTGATAAGATCTCCATTTTTCCTAATTTATAACCAAACATTTCCTCATTAAGCCCAGATTGGATTCAGCAGGAGGCGGATACCTCAGCATGGAGGCCCAGCTGATGTGAAAATATGCAATTACAGAGATGATGATATCGTTTGCTAATTCAAATAGATCTTTTATTATGTGTTCCTGAAGTACACTTCTAGGTCCTTGAGTGAGCTGCTGAGGAAACTTCACTTCAAATGAAAGATTAACATTTCTCCCTCTCTGCAAGGATGCGGCCCTGGAAAGGTGAATGTTCAAAATGGTCCAGCTGCACAAGGACGTCACAGTTAATGATTTTTTCCCTAAAAGGTTTTTATCTTCACCAGATGGTTAAATGGTCCTGGTTATCAGTAGATCCCTTTTAGACTGTCATTTAAGACAGGGTCAGTTAACTTTAGAGCAAAGGTCACTGAGACCTACCTAAATGAAGGACATTCCTCTATGAATATATGCCTCTGCTCAGTCACTTTGGTACAGGTCTGGAAATCATCACAGGGTTTATAGCTTCTCTCTAAGACAAATGGCTACGAGAACATCAACAGAAGTGGGGGGACATTCCACAAGGTGCCCGCAGGAGGCAGAATCTATGTGAGAAGGTTCACAGCACTATGTATTTTGGAACTTAATAAGTGATGTTTTTACCATGCGCTGACTTCTCCCCCAGAGGAGAGGACCTGCTCAAGGACACAGAATAATATGAGAAGGGGTCCCGGGTTCGAATCTCAGATGGCCAGGTTTTGGTATTTGGGAATATTAGATGCTCAGTAGAATGTAAATTGGTTATCTTATGATAGAGTGTGTTTAGGACAGTAATGGAATGTTTTCTGATGTTGTATTTTTGTGTGTTGAATAAACTTCAATTTGCCTTATTTGCTACACAACGAGGGCTATATAATATTTAGATAAATATTAGCTTATTGTTACTACTGCAACTTTAGGTTGGGAAAATAAATGTATAGTCAAAATCATAGGGATATTAAAGTTGAATCTGCCGACCGAATTGGCAGGTGGTCGTCAAATTAGTTGATAAATGGCAATTGCTAATTAATAAGTGTCCTCATCCTGATCAGAAGAAGGATGAAGCTGCTTTTCCTGTTGTGTTGAGATTTGCAACTATCTCTTCTCTTTTTACACCTCCTAGAGGTGGTTTTAGACCAAGAGATAGTGGGTTTGAGCTGTATGAAAATTGTTCCAGCTTCAGACTGAATATAGTTGAATTTGATTCTATCCAGGATGTAGATTAGATTGTCTAGTCTAAAGTAACCATAGATAAAGTGCTATAGGATTTTTAATAGAGAAAAATAGCTAAATTAGCTGACCCAAATTATAGGAGTTAAAATAGCAATTAAAATATATCAAGCTGGTAATATTAGCAAATATATTGACAGTTGTTTTGGTAGATAGGAAATAAAATAAATGACTAGTATTCAGTAAGGGTTAGTGCATGCTGAAGTGCCAGGTCACGTGATGCGGACCACAGAGGAGGAGAAAACACGCCTACCATAAGAGTGACAGAAGGAGAGATCGCCAAACTACCAATGTCCGCCCAGAAGTGAAGGGTGTCACCAGATGGAGGAGGAACCTTCGGGGAGAGACCAGCCCATACCAGAAGACAACGCCCCCAAGGAAATGCACTTTAAAAGCCCACCACAAGAGAATGAATGGGTTGGTTTTTAAAGGTCTCGTTCTTGACCTGCTACATATCAGCTGTTAGGAAAGACCACTGGAAATCCACCCGGAGATCTCTGAGGGGTAATTTGTATCACTTGAACTTGCTCTGTACCATTATGCAATATTCTCTATATAAAATAATGTTCTAAATATCAGAATTGCTTGTCGTATTGGTTTTTCATATATCTGGAATAATTGGACACGCTGGAAAGGTATTAACATATGTCAACACCTTCTGATCAGTGTGGGCAGTTTTATCTAGGTTGGACCGGCACCGAAAAATCCTTTCCTATCAAACCTGATCCGTGATAGATTCTATTGGCCTCATATGCAGAATGATGTGGATCACTATGTGACAAAGGTGTGCAGCTGCCTGAAACGGAAACGTCCTAACAGACCAACAAGAGCACCGCTGATCAATGTGGTAACCACATATCCCTTTGAAATGGTGTCCATAGATTTCTTGCATCTGGAGAGCTGTAAAGGAGGATACGAGTACATATTAGTCATTATGGATCACTTCACAAGATTCGCACAGGCATATGCATGTACCAACAAATCGGCTAAGACAGCTGCTGAAAAGATCTTTAATGACTTTGTGCTCAAATTTGGATTTCCAGCCAAGCTCCATCATGACCAAGGCAGGGAGTTTGAGAATAAACTCTTTGCAAAGCTGGAAGAATACTGCGGCATCTAAGGGTCACATACAACACCATATCACCCAGCTGGCAACGGCCAAGTTGAAAGATTCAACCGAACATTAATTTCCATGATGAAAAATCTGACAGAGGAGGCGAAGTCGGATTGGAAGAGCTCCTTAGCTAAAGTGGTGCATGCGTATAACTGTACGCGTAGTGAAGCAACCGGATTTGCCCCCTACTATCTGCTCTATGGTAGGAACCCACGCAGGGCTGGACTGGGACCAAAAAAGCTACCTGCCATGTGTCAGACAGGCCCACAATTTCGAATCGGCCCAATTTTTCGAGCTCGCGCTCGCTTCGCTCGCATTGGTTGGGGATTTACTTATAAAGCCACATGTTATGACCCAGTCTAGGGGTTTTAGGTGTAATCATGGGTCGCGGAACCGCCCGGACCACACGGGCCCGGGCCTGGGTACATTTCAGTTCCCAATTTTTTTTTTTTTTTTTTTCAAATACATAATACATACTTTTTCACCAACCTGACCGGCCCACTAGCGAGCGGCCCACCAGCCATTGCACCGGTAGAATTACATTGCAGTCCAGCCCTGAACCCACGCCTCCCTATTGACATCATGTTCAGCCTGACACCCAGTGATGAGAGTCGGTCTCACAGTGAATATGCCGACAAATGGAGAAGGCAGATGGAAGAGGCTTACAAATTGGCATCAAAAACGGCTCAGAAGGAGCAAGGCAGAACAAAGAGACACTATGATAAGAAAATATATGGAGTGGATCTACAAGCCGGAAGTAGAGTGCTGGTACGCAACCTTTCAGAGAGAGGCGGCCCAGGGAAGCTCCGGTCCTATTGGGAGGGACGGGTGCATGTGGTGCTTGAGAGAAAGTATCAGGACAGCCCAGTCTATACAGTACGGCCTGAGCATGGCCCAGGAAAGACGCGAGTCCTCCATAGAAATCTGTTGCTGCCCTGTGACTTTCTGCCGCTGCAAGAGGAAATCAAACCTGAGAAAAAGAAAACTGAAAAGAAAATGGAAAGGAAGAGGAAACAACGATAACAAAATGAGAGGATGACTGCAAGTAGTTCTGAGGATGAAAACGAGTGGAGACTCATCACAGCTTCAAATAAATCTCCTATCGGTATCAGAGGACACCTGAGGGCAGAAGCAGCAGAATTCCAGCCACAGTCAGCTCTCAAGCAACTAGCCTCTAAAGAGATTGCAGAATGTCCAAGGGAGAACGATGGTGACTGCAGGATGGAGCTACAACAGAGGTGTGAGGAGACAGCCACAGAGGAGCCACGGAGGAAGGCCAGGGAGCAGGGGCGGTTCTAGGCCTTTTTTGGGTGGGCTTTAGCCCACCCAAAAATAGTCTCAGCCCACCCAATCCCCCCCCCCCCCCCCCCCCTCCAAATCCATGGTGGTCATTAGTAGCAGTTTCTGTTAAAATGATCTTTATTTATTTTTGCTTTAAAACTATTTTTTAATTTTCTGCTTACAGTTCATGAAAAAAAGTGGCATTCTTGTTTTTTCCCACAATAATTTCATAATACCATTTATAATGCCACCGTTGTAGTGCTGTTGTTCAAAATTAAAGTACATTTTCTCAGATTTATTGGTGTCTTTCTAGTCACACAATTTAATAGTCAGTGTTTCCCATACACTGATCTATTTGTGGTGGTACACCCTACATAGATTTTGACCCCCACAAATACTGCCACATCAACTAGTTGACTGCAAACTCCTGCTTTAGTGCTTACAGTATATTATTATCTTGTCAGAATATTATTCCAGCCAATAAGTTAGGAAGTTCCCTTTTGATTAAATTTTACTTTTGTTTTGCCTACAAAGCAAAATGTTACTTTACTTGAAACTCCCCTGAAGTGATTTTGATATTATTTATGCAAGCATAATTCTACCATATAGTAACCTGTATGCAGAATATATATAGTATATATAGGGAAACAATTATTTTTTCATCGCTGTAAAACCACAGAACGGTAAAGAAGATATTGATGTGTGTAGTTCTTCATAGATCTAGTCTCTTCATTTTGATCTCAAAGTGCGCCAGTTTGATCCATTTTTACTTGAAACTGTACAAAATTTTCTTCTGGGGGGGCATGCCCCCGGACCCCCCTAGGGGTTCAGTGGTCCATGACCCCCCCTAGGGGTTCAGTGGTCCATGACCTTTGGGTGGGCTAAGCCCACCCAAAGCTCTGATGCTAAAACCGCCCCTGCCAGGGAGGCAGCAGACAAGCCAGCACCGTCATCTGATGAGGCAGACGGGCAAGCTCATCATCTGATGAAGCAGATGAGCCAGCAGCGTCATCTGATGCGGTGGATGAGCGGGTGCCATCATCTAATGACGCAGACGAAAGAGACCCTGAGCTGCAACCGCCCCCTGGGAGAAAATATCCTTTAAGAATCAGAAACCCATCCAAGACACTCACATATCCTACTTTGGGTCATCCATCAGTTACGTATAGACACAAGTAATGCTAAGGGGACTAAATTGGGTAATGAACATGGGTTAATGGGCAACAAGTTAAATTGAGTAATGAACATGTGTTATTGGGGAACAAGTTAAGAGTACTGGAGACTTATGTTTTTGTTATTCTGACTTTATGTCCAGAAGTAGAAGAACCAGAAGCTGGACCATTGCCACATAGAGGGGTACTGATGGAGGGAGTACTAATATGTTGGGGGGTCTGCATAGTGGGTCATGGGGTAGGAATTAGGGTCATAACCTTTCAGTCGGGGGTGCATTCTCTGCAAAGTGGAGTTGTAGCTTCAGATGTCACCTGGCCAGTGATGCCTGTTACTCAGACATGGTATGAAGCGGGAAGATGCGTGCCATGTTAAAGACTGTTGATGAACAGAAAAGTACCCGGAAACAGAGACTGACTTCCATCCCTGCTGCCATAGCTCACCTGTTGAGGACGGACACTGGGACATACTGGGACATTAATTTTTGGAGGGGAGAGTGTGGGGCTCATAGTAATATTGGGGCATAGGTTTGGACACACCCCACCCACCAAGTTCAATGTTATAGTTCAAAGATATTTTACTTTTGTATTTATATAAGTGATTAGTAAACTGTATACCATATGTAGGCTAAGAGCAGGAAATGGTATCATACTCACTTAGAAGGTCTGTGGAAAACAGTTTAAATGCATGCAGGCACACGGGGCAGCCCGGGGGCTTTTTGGAGAGGTCCTGAGAAGATGTGAAAACAGGGCTGCGCAGTTGAGTTAGAGAGAGCGGCCGTGCTGCATGTGCAGAGAGAAGCAGTGAAATAAATGTCTGTAAAGAACGCCGCTGAAAGAAATAAATGTTCAAACTATATCCACGCCTGGACATCACTTTATCCAAGTGTGTTACATAGGCCTAATTAGTTATTTTATTTCAGATACACCCGATGCCACTCCTCAGCAGCAGCAGCCTTCAGGCAGCAGCGACTTGAGACATGATGACTGGACTCGGATGACTTGTATTCATCGGTTTAAATTAACATGCTCAACGTGGTCAAGTCAAGTGTGTATGCGAGTGCACACTGGGAATGGCAATAATGTCATGATTGGATGACTCGGTCATGCTCCTTATGGCATTGTCATGATTGGATGCCTGGCTGTCGGTCACGCTCCTCGCTATGGCAACGTGCAACATTCAAGCTCCTCGGTCCCTCGACTTGAAATGACCTGTGACTTGACTTGCCCAAAACAAAATGACTCTGGACTTACTTTCCATTGTTACTGACTGATTGTAATGTAAATCAACAGCATGAAGAAAATGAGGAGAAGCCATACAGCACCAGTGTTTTCATGTCAAACTCAGATCTGTAAATAATACTGTATTTGTCGTACACAGTGTTCATATTTGTATGCTGTCACGGAGATCATTTAAACGTATCTATGTGAAATGTCTTAGACCTTTCTCACTTAAAGGAACACTCCGCCCATTTTCAACCAGCTTTGTATTATTAGAACATCAGTAGTATATCAGAAAACTGTAAACGGTTTTGAAGTCTGTCATTTAATTTGACAGTTATTGAGTGTTAAAGTGTGGACCAGTGACGGACCAGTGACATCACTGGTCCACACTAACTCAAATTAATAACTCATTAACTCAAATCAACTCTCAATAACTGTCAAACTAGATGAATGATGAATAGTTTGACAGTTATTGAGAGTTGATTTGAGTTAATGAGTTATTCATTTGAGTTAGTGTGGACCAGTGATGTCACTGGTCCACAATTTAACACTCAATAACTGTCAAATTAAATGACAGACTTCAAAACCGTTTACAGTTTTCTGATATACTACTGATGTTCTAATGAAACAAAGCTGGTTGAAAATGGGCAGAGCGTTCCTTTAAATGAACAATGCATATTAGCCTACTGTATTTATTTGCAACATTTTCCGAAAGTGCTAATTTACAGTGTTGGGGTAGGGCATTACAAAGTAACTTGTTAGAGTACTTCGATTACTTTTTTGTTGTAACGAGTAACATAACGCATTCGTTATTCAGTTACATCTTCAAATAAGCAATCCGTTACGTTTAAGATTTTTTCCATGTTTCGCGGTTGTGTCAGTGCTCGCTGCTGTGCAGTAGCTGAGCTGCTCAGCTAGCGAGATGGCAGAGAGGACAGCCATTACGTCGTGAAAGTACAGTAACGTTGTTTTCATGCAATTTTCCCAGTCTGGCTGTATAGAAGACCCTGGATATGGTTTAGGAAAGAGCCACCCATTCATTTGAACGTAAGCTGCTCACCACCGCATGAAGTATTTTGAAGGGGTTTTTCTTCCTGGTTTTACTTCCGCGATGTGTGCGGCCGAAGATCATCCGCGATGTGCAGCCCAAGATGTGCGCATGTCTGCTTGAGTTCACAAGCCCGGGCCCAGAGTTATAGTGGCCAGAACCTTAGAGAGAGGGAACTCCAGAAAACGGCTCCTGGTGGCTTCTGAAAAATAAATTGGCTCCTAAAGTAAAGTCGTTTTTGACTGCGAGTGATAAACAGAAACTTTTTTTTTTTTTTTTTTTACATCTGCTGCTTTCCCCATGTAAGTGGACGGGTTTCTGAACTGCAGGGCGTCACGTGACTTGCAATACCAAGCTTGGCCACCATGTTCAATTTGCTTCACAGCCCAGAGCTGTGGGGTGCTTGGGTGCTACCTGTCAGGTAACTAACTACCCTTGGCTTACTGTACTTTCATGTAGCCTGCTACTAATAGTAGCCTATAGTAGGCTAATAGTAGCCTAATGAAAACATAATCGTTAAACTAGAAGGCCAATCGGAGAGCGTAGACCTCCCCCAAGGCCAATTGCTTGTTTGTGAGACTTGTTCGTTAGAGGGATCAGGTGTTACTGCGTGATATGTTGCATGCATGCATGTGTTGTAGTGTGTGTGTGACAATAAAGACGGGCTGCCGTCTGAAATCGTGATATTGCGTCTATTTTAGCCTGCAGAGTTACAGATTATGGGCCGTAGATTAGCCATGCAAAATTGTGGTAAGTCGATACATAATCAAAGGTAGACGTACTGTACAGAAAAAGGTTTTCATTTTTGGTAACACAAAAGTAATCTACTTTTCTCAGGTGGTAATCTTGTAATGTAACAAGTTACTTTTGAAAGTAATGCTAGCCAACACTGATGCCAAATGTGAATGTCAAAGCTGCTGACCAAAAGGCACGATGAATATGTGTATATAATAATATTGTGTAACTGTTTTGATTCATTGAATTGTATTTGCATCATTGCAATCTGAATAAAGAGAAGATGATGAAAGGTAAAGACATCTATGGTGGGTTTGAGTCTCCACTCCCCACGTTCACGTCGGTTTCCTCTGCTTATTTACACCTTTATTAATTATTACAAATATTACAAAGTTCACTTAAAGGAACAGCTCACCCTAAAATCCAAAATACATATTTTTCCTCTCACCTGCAGTGCTATTTGTCCATCTATATCGGTTTGTGTTAGTTGCCTGAGTTTTGGAGATATCAGGCATAGAGATTTCTGCCTTCTCTCCAATACGATGGAACGGGATGGCAGTTGGCTTGTGGTGCTCAAAGTGCCAAACTGGAGAATATGACACAAATTCCAGACTCTGTCTGTCTCTCTTTGGCTGGTGGAGTGATCAAAGTTGTGTTGTTGACAATGAGCAAAGCTGTAGGTCAGGAAATTCCACTCCTGTTCTGATGATGTAAAGATCACACTCTTTAGGGCTTACTGTACCCCTATCTATACTGCCCCCTTGTGGGCAAAGTTTAAGAAGGCAAGCATGCATAAACTTCAGGTTGCCTATAATGATTGCATGCACATCTTGCTGAAAAAGCCCAGGTGGAGCAGTGCTAGTGAGCTGTTCTGTAAGGCGGGGGTGGCCACTTTCCAGGCGCTCCTGAGAAATCTGAGGTACAGGTTAATCTGTAGATTGAACGTGTCTCAGAATGTTATTAGTGGCCGGGCCAGCGAAGCGGCCAGGCCACTTCTTGTATTTGCCATTATTCTTCATCCTCCCGGGAAGTTCGACTTCCCATGGACTTCCATCTGAAATGTGCAAGGTTGCCTCTTGGCAGTTTGTCTTCGATGACAAGAAAATTGCTGATAAAATGATGATCGTGACAGCTTTTGCCATATTGCTAACAAAATAATGACGATATGTGTAACCTAGTTAATCAACGAGGTGATTTAAATGGAAATAAATGAGTCGTCCAATTTATAACATCAGCAGGGAAGGATTTATGACATCACTGATGATGTCACAATGTGCATAAGTGACATCATCAGTTGGCATCAGTCCACTGGACATTGTAACATCACTGATGTCACTATTGACACGACTCTCAACAGTCATTGCTCAAGTGACATCACTGATGATATCATCACATCGCTCACTGATCAGCGATGACATCACAATTGCTCAGTGATGTCATCCAGTTTGCCTTTATGGGAAGGAAAATAATTAACTTTTTGTGTTTTTGATGTACTTTTTTATTGTACTGTATTTACTGTACACTGGCATTTGAGGGGTTAACATTCTGAGTAAGTATGAAATGTTGATATGAGGTATTAGGGAGAAAGTTACCAATGAATGATAAACAATAAAACAATAATAATCCTATTCATAAACTAATGAATTATAAATATAACAGTTCATCAGATGGACCAATGGTAAAGTGAGGATTTCTTTTGCAAATGTAGCCTACATTTCTTGAAAAACTAAAGATGGATCAGAATTTTTATTTTTCTGTATTTTAATTTTACTGTAATTACTGTACTGGCATTTGAGGGGTTACAATTCTAATAGGTATGAAATGTTGGTATGAGGTATTAGGGATGAAGTTACCAATGAATTATAAACAATAAAAAAAAAAAATGCATAAATTACATTATAAATATTAAGGTTCATCAGATGGACCAATGGCATTGTGGCGAGGATTCCTTACGGAGTACAAGGGTTAAATGGTTTCTCTCCTTTGTGGACTCTCATGTGTGATTTCAGGGTTGCATTTCGACTAAAACTTTGATTACAGACTGAGCATTTAAATGGCTTCTCTCCTGTGTGGACTCGCATGTGTGTCTTCAAGCTTTTATTTTGATTGAAACTTTGAGCACAGACTGAGCATAGAAATGGCTTCTCTCCTGTGTGGACTAGCATGTGTTTATTCAGATCTCCTTTTAGACGAAAACTTTTACCACAGACTGGACATTTAAATGGCTTCTCTCCTGTGTGGACTCGCATGTGCATCTTCACATATCCTTTTTGATTAAAACATTTACCACAGACCGGGCATTTAAATGGCTTCTCTCCTGTGTGGACTCTCATGTGTGTCTTCAAGCTTTCATTCTGATTGAAACTTTGAGCACAGACTGAGCATAGAAATGGCTTCTCTCCTGTGTGGACTCACATGTGTTGCTTCTTGTTTGCTTGACAACTAAAACCTTTACCACAGATCGAGCATTTAAATTGCTTCTCTCCTGTGTGGACTCGCATGTGTTTCTTCAAGCTTTTTTTGATTGAAACTTTTGAGCACAGACTGAGCGTAGAAATAGCTTCTCTCCTGTGTGGACTCTCATGTGTGATTTCAGGGTTGCATTTCAACTAAAACTTTTACCACAGACTGGACATTTAAATGGCTTCTCTCCTGTGTGGACTGTCATGTGTGCCTTCAAGCTTATATTTTGATTAAAACATTTACCACAGACTGAGCATAGAAATGGCTTCTCTCCTGTGTGGACTCTCATGTGTCTCAGCAGAGTGCTCCTGTTGTAAAATCTCTTATGACAAACTGAGCAACTAACTTTTTTCCCAAGAACTTCATTTTCCTGTGAGTCTAAACCTGACTGAGGTTCACTAGTTTCCATCAAGTCATCACTATCTTTAGTCTCAAGTTCAGAAGAGTCTGAAGCCTTGCCAGCACTTGGTTGTAAATGACTAGCTGGATCTAAGTTCCTGGCTGGTTGTGATACTCCACAGTCCTCCCCATCATCTCCTCTTTTCATCTGTTCAGTTGAGCTGCTGGCTAGAGGCTCTGCCTCTCTTTTCTTGTTTGGCTTTGATGAAGCTTTGAGGCCCGATGTTTCTCATCTTGACTTCACAGGGACAGCAGTGAATGAGAACTCTGTGATATGGAACTACTCCGGCTCTTGACTTTGGCACCAGACTTCCAATAACACAGTGAAACTGATACACGTGTCACTTATAGATAACATCCCGCTGTCAACTGATGATGTCACCTATGCATACTGTAGTAGACATTGTGACATCATCAGTGATGTCATAAATCCATCGCTTGGGAAAGACTTGTGATGTCATCAGTGATATAGGACAGTGCTTTAGTGACATCACTGAGGCAATTGTGATTATGCTTTGTTCAATTGGGCTCATGTTTACCGTGAATATGAGACCGGAAGTTGTGTACACGATACTGTATGCTTAGCATTCAAGTGCTCACGTCGTGAACATGCGCAGTTGACTAGAAGCCACCAAGGCTAACAATGTAGCAGGTTAATGCAGGAAATGCAAAGGCATAATGACAGAGGAAAGATTGGACTGTTGAGAATATCAACATGTTCCTCAGGACATATTATAAAATGACTATGCAAAGCTCTATACAGCTATGACAATATATGTAATTGTCCTATGCGTCCGCCATTTTGTGAAACGTCACAGGCACATCACAAGTCGTGAGCTTGAAGCTTTCAGAAAGATTCCACATACCAAGTCGTCAATAGCACATGAGGGGGCCATTCAAGCTCTAGGTCACCCGCACGGGTGCTTTTTACACCCCATGAACGTTGAGCCCGATCGCACGTAAAACAGCACAGCCGTGGCCGGCCAAAGTACACTTCTCAAATTATAATGCGAGGATAGATACTGGACGCGGATTGCTTGCGTGAGTACCAGGACCACCAGTCCTCCAATTTCGCATGTTAAACTAGTTAGATGTCATGACTGATGTCACAATTTAGATAACATCATTAAACTTATTATTGTGGAGGACCTTGGGTGAAGTGACATCATCCGTCTGTATTAGTTCTCATGTTGTCACAATGGCTCTATGCATAAGTGATTTATGACAGATATTGATTAGTGTCATAGAGATTGTGACAATGATAATGATGTCATCAGTTATGTCACTTCATGTCCCAACTGGTAGCTGGATGTACCTTATGCCAGTGAAATCATAGACACATGATGTCACTTCACACACAACCCTCCACAATATACTAATGAGGTCATATACAGTATATTGTAACATCAGGGGTGGTGGTGATGCTACTACTACTATTATTGCTAGGCTATAACAGCTCATTGTTGGTCCACAAATGATGTCATCAGTGATGATGTCATCAGTGATGTCACTTATGTCCAAACGGTAGCTGGAAGTAGATAATAATAGTGAAGTCAAAGAGACTGATGATGTCACTTCACACACAGCTCTCCAATATGCTAATGAGGTCATATACATTGTGATATCATCAGTGGTGACATGCAGCTACAGTTTGAGATGTTCCTGCTTGGGAAGCCATTGCTCCCTAATGATCTCACGTATCGTGACACTACTGATGTCATCAATATGTGACATCACTGCTCCTGCTAGGAGGTATGACATCAGTGCAGGTTAGTGATTCCACTTATGATGTCATTAGGGGCCTTCGGGTCCGAAGCCCAATGGATTTTGAGGAACTGGGCCTTTAGGTTGTTACCATTGCATTCCAAAGAAACCCTTTGTCAGCAGTGTCAGTAGTAGTAATAGTAGTAGTAGTAGTAGTGTAGTGGTCGTAGTAGTAGCAGTAGAACTGATGACATCACTCACCAATGACATCACAATTGCTTGGGTGACATCAGTGATGAGATCATCATTGAGTTCTTGAATGATATCACTGGTGACATCACAAATTCTATACAGGGCAGAGTTCGCTCTGAACTTCAGAGCTCAGAGCAGTCGAACTGTAGGTAATACTATATAGCATGCTAAACACCGCTGGCTGATAATATCTGATCTTGAGATTATGGACGATGAATTATATGGTCGCGTGTATTTGCGCCGGTCTTATATTGATTATAACCGGTGCTGTGGGTAACTAATTGTCGGCACTACTGTCCCACTACTGTTCCGAAGTGCAGTAATCACATTACAGTTACTAATCAAACACTTAACTCGTTACTTGCTTACTAGCAAGATAAGTATAGAGAGAAAACATCTCTGTTTTAATAGCAGATCCTGTGCCCCATCAGACAGGTCACTTAACTGCACAGCAGAATCACTCATGGTGCCAATATTTCAACTTTGTGTAGCCGGTAGTGAATGTCCCTCCCAGGCTTCCCGTCTGGTAGGACACCGCCTACTCCCTGGTCCAAATTGTTTGGTAGGACATAAAGCCGTGCCTCAGTAGGCTTCCCTCTCTCTCTCTCTTTGGCTCCTGGTGCGGCAGCAGGGTTTGGCGGGGCTGTTCCCAATATAGGCTGTTTCCTGGCTCCCGGCGTGGCACGTAAGCGTCCACTGTGCTCAGGCTGCGTTGCTCCTGGTCCAGTACTACGTGATGATCCCTGTGCTCTCCCCTCGTCGTGCGTTGAGCTGCCCATTACAGGGTATTTGGGAAATAAGCCAAGACACTGCCACTGCTGTTTTGTTTTGTTTGATTTCGTTTGGTTTGATTTTGTGTTCCATTTCATGTCCCAGCCCTACGTGGCGTCCATTATTTTCTAAAATCTCCTCCAAGAACATATTGGCTAACTAGGTAGCTACTGTAGGCCTATCAGCCTATGTACTGAAACGTTTCTCCTTGTGTCTATAGGATCGCTGCAGGATTGGAGGTTGGCCGACCGGTCTGTGGGGGGTAGTAACAGAGATTTTGACCAGGGTTCCATATGTGTTCTAGTGACTTTGCACTCCGTTTTGGATTTTATCCCTTATTGATTTTACTCACCCGTGTGCTGTGTTATTTGTGGCCGCCCTGTAGTGCATTTAGTTGCTCTGTCCCCGGACATTTACCCCCACTGCCGTGGGCTGCGGCCTACGTCCTGCAGCAGGTTTAGGCCTTTTAAAGGCTACCTTTTTATATCTTTAACCCATTTAGCATATTAAAGTTGTTGGTTTTAATGTTTGTTTAACTGGTTGTTAGCCAATAAAACTGTGATCTTGGGGGAAATACTTGTCTCGCTGCGCTTCCTTTTGGTCACCTGTGTCAAACACTATTTTTGAACCTGGTTGCTGGGTTGGAGTATTTAAAGGGTAGTTCACCCAAAAGTTGCAAAATACCCCTGTGTGCTCCCAGCACCGCATACTACATTCGTATTAGCATGCAGAACAGCACTATTAGTCGACATACCTTTGCAGATAACTAATAGAACAAGAAATCATTTTAACCTCCAAAACACATTGACAAAATAATCTACAAACAAAACACACTACCCCAGGGCATGCTGGGAACTCCATCCACTTCCCTCTTCCACAGGTTACATTTCCCAGAAGGCTTTGCATCACTTTTTACACTCTGTTTTACAATTAAATCAGGCTAAAAAGTGTTAGATAGAAATAATATTTATTTTAACACAACATGCAATTCTGGAATATTTGAATATTGGCCAAAATAAAATGACATGAAATGTAAACCATAAGAGAAACCCGCATACAGCGATGGGGTCTGTAAATACCCCTCGCAAATATAACGTGTTCTAGTGAAGTGGGCGCAGTGTTGAGTGAAATGTCTCCACTGTCTGCTATGCTTTCGTACTGTACCACTGCCCAGCTGGTCTTTCTCCGCCGCGCTCCAGTAGCTTCCCAACGCAACACCTGCTGTGCATCTAGGACGTACCTGTACCTCATGAGAGCCAGGGGAATGTGGACCTAGGCTCTAACTACTAATACTACTGAATACTACTACTCTTGACTCTGTCTCTTTGGCTGATGGAGTGATCAAAGTTGTGTTGCTGGCAATGAGCAAAGCTGTAGCTCCTAGGTGCTGAGCGACCAGCGCTTTCTGGCTGAAATCACAGAGCCCTCTCATCACCAGCAGCACTTTGCCCCTGAGCGCCTCAGCTGTGCTCAGCCCAGACATGTCACGCAGCACAGTGGATCTCAGCAGTGTATAGAGTATCGTTAAGGTGGGTCCATCCAGGAGCCATTGTGAACAATGCAGTACTCCGTACTTGTAGGCTACTTCCATCTGAAATGTGCAAGATTGCCTCTTGGCAGTTTGTCTTCGATGACAAAGAAAATTGCTGATAAAATGATGATCGTGACAGCTTTTGCCATATTGCTGCCATATTGCTAACAAAATAATGAAGATATGTGTAACGCAGTTAATAAAAGAGGAGATTTAAATGAAATAAATGAGTCGTCCAATTTATAACATCAGCAGGGAATGATTTATGACATCACTGTTGATGTCACAATGTATATGCGTGACATCATCAGTAGGCATCAGTTCACTGGACATTGTAACATCACTGATGTCACTATTGACACGACTCTCAACAGTCATTGCTCAAGTGACATCACTGATGACATCATCACATCACTCACTGATCAGCGATGACATCACAATTGCTCAGTGATGTCATCAATATAGTAGTATAGTAGTAATATCCTGACTGTGTCAAGGATTTATCCAGCAGTAAACCGAAAGGAGGAGAAGAAGTAGTTTGTAGTGTAAGTTAGTTTCCACGGTCAGCTGTGCAGCATTCGAGGTGCAACGATGTTCGAGCAAACGTTCAAGAACTTCCGTATCAATTTCAACGCCTTGAACGAGAGGAGCACTTTCTCGAGCGGGGACGCGATGACAGGCCAGATCTTCTTCGACCTGACGAAGCCAACGAATATCAATTCAATAACGCTGACGCTGGAAGGCATGGCGAAAGTCGCCTGGTCCACACCTAGCAGATCAGGAAACATCGCATCTGCAATGATAGAGTTCTTCAAAATCAAAAGCGACATCGTGCCAGAAACTAGAGCTACCAGTGGAGGCACACAACTTCAGCCTGGGACGCATGTGTACCCATTTGCATGTCAAATCCCCCAGGGAGACTTCCCATCTTCCTTCAGAGGGACTTCCGGTCAAATCGTCTACTACTTGACTGTGGCTATCCACAGGCCGTGGCATCTGTCCAAGGACTTTGTGACCCAATTGAAATGTACAAACCACATAGATGTCAACCAGCCAGAGCTGCTGGCCTCCGTAGCAGGCTCCAACAGCATGACGCTATGCTGTCTGTGGTGCGCCTCAGGTCCAGTCTCAATGAACGTCAGCCTGGGCAAGAAAGTCTTCGTCCCCGGTGAAACGGCCAAAATAACGTGCGAGTTCAGCAACGCTTCATCGCGAACAGCCACTCCGAAGGCCCGCCTCCTTCAGAAGCAGGCGTTCTACATCCACAACAGGGTCTACAGAGGCAGCAGGATCTACACCAACAGCTTGGCCTCCGACAGGGGCCGGCCTGTCAGCCCTCACACCTCCGACGTCTTCACCGAGATGACCATCGTTATCCCCAATGCCGTCCCGCTCACCATCGCTAACTGCAGCATCCTCAAAGTCATTTACACTATCGAGGTGCGCCTTTGTGTGACAGGTTCCTCTGACCTCACAGTGCTGTTTCCCATCATCCTGTGTGTTTCCTATCGGTCGACTTCTCTCCCTATGAATTCCATTCATATTGAGATATACCTGATTCAGCGCAGCTGTCGTTGGATAACTCTTTAAGACACTTATTAGCACCACCTGTGTGCCCTCGCGGCCGCCCGCTGATTGGCCAGCCCTGGCCATATAATCTACACTCAGGTGCGGCTCGCGTTCGCTTATCTGTTTTCCAGCCAAAGAAAGCAGACATGTTGTTGTGATTGAGGTGTGTGTGGACAGAGAGCATTTGCAAGGAGCCCACTTACTTGAGAGCTGGTCGCGTCACACGCGCGGTCCCTCTCCGGGTTGCATGTTTGGTGGTTCATACCATCGGTCCATACATGCTGTGTGCCTCTAGCTGAATTCGCCCAAGGCGAAGGAACGCTAGAAGCAGCTGGACGGAAGGGTGGCACATCGGTATCAGCTTGCTGTGTCCGAGTGTCATTAAAAGTTCATAACAAACTCGCCCAAGGCGGGGGAGTTTTGGACGTACCTTCAGTCTGGTAATATAAAGAAACTCGCTGTTTAGCAGGAACGCTAAAACGCGGAAGTCAAGCGTGACGGTTACGCTGCACTTCCCGGAACAGCTTTCAGAATAAGAGGGATAAGAAAAGGAAGAAAACGTTTTCGTTGTCCCTTGTGTGTTAGAAGTAACAAAAATAAGTATATATAAATATATATATATACTTAGAAAAAATAATAATAATAATAATAATAATAATCTTCACTTAGTTCACAGTGTTTATTGAGACATGGAGGGAATTCATGCACTCTGTCTGAGCTGTGGGATTCAGATGCCGGTGGAGGATGGGCACGATCTGTGTGTGCATTGCTTAGGGCAGGATCATGCACACATGGCCTCAGAGAACCCGGCCTCTTGCATGAATTGTTTCATGATGACAGCCAGAATGAGAAACGCTAGATCATTAATGTTTCCAAGTCTTAAACGTCCGGCCACTTCTGAGCTTCAGCAGCAGGCGAAGCAAATAAGGATAGTGGAATGGGATGGACAAGTGGAGCCTCACGCATCAGAGCGGAATGCCCAGGGTGGGGCAAGTAGACAGTTAGCCCCCCCCCCTGCACTTCATGGATCTCATCCATTGGGGAGTCAAACCTCCTCTCTTGCTCTAGAAGAGGAAGGGGAGGAGGATCTGGTGGCCTCTGCACTAAGGGCACCAGATGAGGATGACGACGAGGTGGACATAATGAGTTACGTCTCAGGTGAAGAGTACCCCCTCTTAGGTCAGGGGGATGGGAAAATAGAGGAGGAGGAGCAGATACCTGCCCTCCATTATGAAATAATCACTCGGGCTGCTCAGGCATTGAACATTGACATGCCAGCGGAGCGGGCCCGGACGGCCTCCCGTTTTGATGACGACAATACGGGGAATTCACGCGCCACTTTATTGCCGCTGCTCCCCGATGTAGAGGAACTGATGCTAGGCGAATTTACTAAACCGGATGTAGCCCATCGCTGGTCGGGACTGTGTAGACGTCTGACATGTGTGGAAGGCCAAGAGAGGATTGGCTGCGGGCCGCCGCCTCCCATGGATCAAGCTTTAGGGGCCCTGGTGGCCCCCACTAAATCGGTCCTGGGAAAACCAAGCTGCTCGAGCAAGAGCACAAAGATGATGGATAACTTGCTCAATAGGACGCATACAGCGTTGGCAGTTCAGGGGCGGCTAGTTAACACAGGGGCTATTCTGGCATTGTATCAGCGCCAGCTAGCAAAACAATTGGATGGGGGAAACACCAAGGCTGAGGAAATGCAGCAGGTGTCCTCACTCCTGGCTAAGCTCATGAAAGAGCAGGCAGTGGCAATGGGCAGGGCTATGGCCTCCATGTGGATGATGAAGCGTCACCTTTGGCTGTCACAATCGCAGTTACAGGGGGTGGACCGTAACTGCCTGCTCAAGCTGCCGGTGGTACCATCGGCCATGTTTGGGCCGGATGCTAATACAATGCTCCAGCAGGCCCAAGAGGCCCGTCGCTGTGCCCGGGAGATGTCAAGTATGCTAGGCAAAAGCTGGCGGGGCCGGGGACAGCGGGGATCGACAGACACACGGGCAGGGTCGTCCCAGCGGGGTTCAACGGGTCCAGGTGACCTAAGGATCCGGCTGGAGGCCAACCGGCGTGGCAGTTGGCGTGGTCAGCGTGGCCAGCGTGGCCACCGGGGTGGACGTGGCCAGGGGCAGTTCACCCCCAAGGCCTCTGAGCCTCGGTCCTGACGGTACGCCCAGCCCAGCCTCCCTCAGCCACACCCCGGGGCAGCGAGACTGCCGGTCTTGGGAGGCCCTGGGGGTGGACCCCTGGGTAGTTACGACTATGACTCAGGGGTATCGGTTGCAGTTTCTGCGGAAGCCCCCACTGACAACATCAGCTATTGTTACAATGGTAACGGACTCTCAACAGAAGAGAGTTTTGGCAGAGGAAATTCTCACTCTCCTGGCAAAGAAAGCCATCAGGGAGGTGGAGCAGGACAATCTGAAGGGTTTTTATTCAAGGTACTTCCTCATCCCCAAAAAGGATGGGAAGCTCAGACCAATTTTGGATTTGCGGGGTCTCAACAAGAGTTTGAGACCCCTACGTTGCAAGATGCTGACAGTGCCGAGGGTTCGGCAGGCTATCCTTCAAGACGACTGGTTCGCCACGATCGATCTGGAGGATGCATATTTTCAGATCCCAATATGGCAAGGCCACTGGCGCTTCCTCAGATTCGCCTTCGACGGCAGGATCTTCGAGTTTTGCGTACTCCCATTCGGGATTTCGTTGGCCCCCCGCACATTCACGAGGTGTATGGATGCGGTGTTGGGTCCCATGCGTCAAGAGGGTCTGCGCATCTTGAATTATTTGGACGACTGGCTGGTGTGTGCACGGACAGAGGAGCAGTGCCGCAGAGACGTGGCCCGGCTACTACAGCATTTGGAGCTCCTGGGCCTGCGCCTCAACAGGAGGAAAAGCAGGCTTCAGCCGGCACAAGCCACAGAATTCTTGGGGATGTGTTTGGACTCCAGAGCAGGGACTATTTCCCTGACACAGGGGAGACAGGCCACCCTAAGGACCTGTTTGTCACAGTTCAGGTTGGGAGCAAGGGTAACTTGGAGGATGTGCCTCCGCCTCATGGGGCTGATGGCCTCCACAGTGCATGTGGTGCCCTTGGCCCTCCTGAATATGCGTCCAGTACAGCGATGTCTCCTGAGCCTGGGCCTTTGCCCACAGAGACATATGCAGACCAAAGTTTTGGTGACACGGGGGCTGTGCAGGGCACTCCATTGGTGGGAGCAGCCAGCCAGCTTGACACAGGGCAATACACTGGGGCCAGTGTTGCGTCGCCAGTTGGTGTCGTCCGACGCCTCCCTCACGGGGTGGGGAGCAGTTCACGAAGGCAGGGGCATCAGTGGCCAGTGGCACGGATCATGGGGGATGGAACACATCAATGTGCTCGAACTCCAGGCGATCTATCTAGCCCTTCGGCATTTCCTGCCAGAGCTGAGGAACCGCCATGTACTAGTGAGAACAGACAGTACAGTGGCAGCAGCATATGTAAACAGACAGGGGGGCGTGGCCTCTCCTCGCCTTTGCAAGGTGGCTCGGACATTATGGGAGTGGGCACAGCCACAGTTCAGGTCCCTCAGGGCAATGCACGTGCCCGGACAGGTGAACCTGGCGGCAGATCAACTTTCCAGGGGGGGACCTCTCCCTGGAGAATGGAGGCTGCATCCAGAAGTGGTGAGCGAGATCTGGCAACGCTTTGGAACAGCCAGGGCAGATCTCTTTGCCTCCAGGAGGACGACTCACTGTCCCCTGTTCTTCTCCGTAGGGTGGGACGATCCTCCCTTAGGAGTGGACGCGATGGCACACCAATGGCCTCAGGGCCTCCTGTATGCATTTCCCCCTTTTCTCCTCCTGCACCAACTCCTACTAAGGGTCCAGATGGAGGATGTGAACCTCATCCTGGTGGCCCCCAACTGGCCACAGATGATCTGGTTCTCAGCAATCGCACCCCTCCTCCAGGGCCGGCCCTGGGAGCTCCCAGCGAGGCGGGATCTTCTGTCTCAGGCTCACGGGACGCTGTTCCATCCCTTTCCACAGGGGCTCAGGCTCTGGGCTTGGCCCCTGAGAGGGCCAGTTTCTTAGCCATGGGGCTACCTCAGGCGGTGGTTGACACATTGCAAGGGGCTCGAGCTGAATCAACAAGGAAGGCTTATGCCTATCGTTGGGGGGCATTTGAGGCATGGTGTGGCTCACGACAGATAGATCCTCTCTCCTGCAGGGGCCAGGACATCCTCCCTTTTCTACAGGAAGAGCTGGAGGCAGGCAAGGCTCCTGTGACTCTGAGGGGAATGGTGGCAGCCATTAAAGCGGCCCGGGTTGGGCCACAAAAACTGGCACAGGGGTGTTGTGACCTCATTATGCAGTTTCTTAAGGGTGCCCGAAGGTGCACTCCCCGTAGCAAAAGACCAGCGGTCCCTCCATGGGATTTGGAGGTGGTGCTGGCAGCCTTAAAAAGCGAGCCGTTTGAGCCCATGGAAACAGTGGGGCTGAAATGGCTTTCTCTCAAAACAGCGTTCCTACTGGCAATAGTATCGGCTAAGAGAATTAGTGAGCTTCATGCTATGTCGGTACATGAGGAGTGCTGCCGGTTCCTGCCGGAGGATGCCGGGGTGGTGCTGCGCCCTAATCCTGCATTCCAACCTAAGGTTTGGTCTGAGTCCCGAAGTGCTCAGACTCTAGAACTACGGCCTTTCCGCCCTCCTCAGGATGGTGAGGAGGGGCTGAGGGGGCAATGTCGATTGTGCCCGGTCAGGGCCCTGCAGGTGTATCTTGACCGGACACGTGATCATAGAACAACAGACCAACTGTTTGTTTGTTTCAGACCGGACCGCTGTGGACAGGCAGTCTCCAAGTCAAGAATCTCTCTCTGGGTAGTGGAGACAATCCAGCAAGCATATAAGGCAGTAAATAAACCGTCCCCGGCAGTGCTGCGGGCACATTCCACACGCGGTCTAGCTACCTCATGGGCGTTGTGGAGGGGCGCTTCTCTGGCAGAGATCTGCACAGCGGCCTCATGGGCGACCCCATCGACCTTTACCAGGTTTTATTGTATGAATGTGGCAGCCGGCACTCCGTTTGCGGACCGGGTGCTGGGCATAGCACAGTAGCAGGATTACAATCCATGCCTCCGAGACTAGGGCCCAGAGCGGGCATCAGCCGGAGTGATGTTTTTTTTCAAAGCTAGTCGAGCAACTTGGCAGACTAGGTGGTTCACCCGTTGCGGCTGGCCTTAGCGTCTGGCGGGGCCAGCTAGGCCTTGGTAGCGTCTTGCACCTTGGCTATGGGTGTGTACATAGTGTATATAGTTCAGTAAGTGTATGTCACATGGGTGTATTGACACATGGGTGTCTCTGGTGGTGGTGACATCTCATTCGAATGTAACGACCACTTAGGCTCCCGGAGGAGCAGATACGTCTGCTTAGTTTCCTCGCGGGTGTCTTACAGAGGCATCTCAATATGAATGGAATTCATAGGGAGAGAAGTCGACCGATAGGAAACGGATGGTTACACTGTAACCCAGGTTTCCTAAGGGAGACTTCTCTCCCTGCAAGAAGCCGCTCCGAAACAGGCTTCCAAACAGAGACTTTAAGCGAACGCGAGCCGCACCTGAGTGTAGATTATATGGCCAGGGCTGGCCAATCAGCGGGCGGCCGCGAGGGCACACAGGTGGTGCTAATAAGTGTCTTAAAGAGTTATCCAACGACAGCTGCGCTGAATCAGGTATATCTCAATATGAATGGAATTCATAGGGAGAGAAGTCTCCCTTAGGAAACCTGGGTTACAGTGTAACCATCCGATATCCCTGCATCAGTGTTTGGAATAACGCCGTTTAAAAGAACGGCGTTAGGTAACGCCGTTATTTTTTCAGTAACGGGGTAATCTAACTAATTACTCTTTCCGTCGTTACAACGCCGTTATCGTTACTGAACGCTAAATGCGGTGCGTTACTATGAAATAAACTACTGAGTAAACTACCCGTAGCCTACACTAGTGTTGTCAAGTGAGGAGACCGGGTGGGTTAACATAACGAGATAAACGATTATGATTGGCTAAGGCAGAGTCATGTGTTTCATGGTAGCCAATCGGAGCCAGTGTTACACACGAGCCAGGAGTCAGGACACAGGCGACACACACACACACACACAGACACACCAAACAGATTCGAGGAAGCAGCAGAAATGGCGAGTCCGGAGTAGAGAGCTGCGCGGGCCTGAAATTTTCGGCCCGAGCCCTCCCCGGCCCGTGACATGCAGACCCGTGCCCGATCCAGCCCGTTGCGAGGCCCGAAGCCAATATTACGATATAATGACACATCTCTCCCTCTCTGTTCCGCGTGCTGCGTCGCCGCGCGGCGTCCTGCGCAGCCTCTCTCTGTCTGTCTCTCTATTTGACTCTCTCTCTCTCTCTCTGTGTTCGGGAGCTGTCCGCTCGCTGTACATGGACGGACACGGCACAAACCTCTCTATCTCTCTTCGGGAGCTGTCTAAAGCTACTAACGTCACGTGAGGGTCTGTGTGTGGCTGGGGGAGTGTCTGTGCACTCCTCCTCTTTGTCTGACTGTGCGAGTCAAGCGAGTACGCTAATACAACATTATTTAATTGAATTATTGAAACGGCCCGACCCCGGACCTATTAATTAAAAATAAATAAAAAACAAGCCCGGCCTCGGCCCGTTTTGGTCGGCCTGACGGGCCCGTGAGGGTACCCTCAGGTTTGCAGCAATCCATGAAAATTTGGCATTTTCAAGGTGGAGATAACGCAAATAGTTACTTTTATTATAGAGTAATTCAGTTACTAACTCAGTTACTTTTTGGAACAAGTAGTGAGTAACTATAACTAATTACTTTTTTAAAGTAACGTTCCCAACACTGCCCTGCATACACTTGTAGTTAGAGATGCTGCGATTGAGATTTTTCAATTCCGATCCGATTCCGATATTTTAGCCTCAAAACCGATCCGATTCCGATCAAATTTCGATACCCGATTCGATACCGATTTCGATCCGATACCGATACAGCACATATTTAAGCCTCTCTATGCTGTCTGATAGCTAGCAGGCAACAAACATTTTTAGCTTTACTTTTTAGTACTGATTTTGTAGTCTGGAATGTTAAATAAAAGATTAATCAAGTGATATTACTCAAACAGAGAACATACATTACAGCTGTGTGTGAACCTCTGAACTCGCGTGCATGTAACACCGCTCTCCTCAGAGTGAAGTCAGGATCCTGGTCAACCCAGTGCGCAGTCAGACTCAGTAAAGACATTGGACTAACGTCTGAACTCCAGATGTCGGTCGTGAAACTAACTGCATTTGCACTTCCCAAATATGTAGACAGGAAACTTCTCACCTCTTTATAAATCTGCGGGATGGCTGTGTCAGTGGTCGTGTTTCCATTACCCTCAGAAATGCGCAAAATCTAAATATCGCAATAGAAATTGGGTAGCAGAAAGACGAGTGTTGTGCAAAAGCGGAGCCGGGAAAAATAGATAATGTGTAATGGCAGAAATCGGTCCATGGTGACAGGCTGCCTGTGCGCGCATTTGAGCGGCGAGATGAGGGGATGAAAAGCACACACTGGTGCGGTGGTGCTGTCTGAAGTGAATACAGTGACTGAGTAATACATTACACACGTTTCAGGTGCAATGTTATAATTATAATACACAACATTCCGATATTGCACCATATCAGCCTTTCCCCCCCTCCTCCCTCTCTAAATCGGACGAGTTGTATTAGGCTACATTTTTTCCTGTGCCTGTCGCGCTCACTGCATTCACCGCAGCCAGCAACGTTGCAGCCACTCATTTTCTTTTGAATTGATAATCAGGCTCGTTTACATGCGTTGTAACTTCATGTCCATTGGTTGGATTTGAGCATGCAGGGGACGGGATATGGCCATATGGGGCAGATGCCCGTGCGTAATCACTGTGGCAGCTGCTGGTAACGGGGAATTGCGTTCAGGTGTGTGCGCCGTCAGACCAAACTCAACTTCAATGGAAACGCCTACAAGTCGCAATTGTACATTGTCGAAGTTGTAGAAATATCGCAATTATTTTGCGAAAAACTGTAATGGAAACACAGCTGATATAACTCTCGCGTGGTGGGTGCCCGATGTCACAGCATGTGCATGGAGCTTTCTGGCGCTGTGTTTTGTTGACTTTGAACGGCGATATCATTATCGATGCTGTTGCGCCCGGGGGGCATACTTTTATGCTGTTTCATATTATTGCATGAAAAGGTGATTTGGTGTGCATTTGTCTAGTGTGCAGGTCCTAACCCTAATTTACAATTTAGACTTTCAGCCAACGCTCCTATTCAAAGATTTAAAGTGAGTGAGAAGTGTCTTGCTCAAGGACACCTTGATAGCAAAAGTGAGTGAGCATACTGACTTACTGGGCTTGAATCTGAGTCCCTCTGGTTCTGGGACGGTCTCCCTAACCATAAGGCCATCCTACCACGCGGTGCCACCCCACCCACTTTAACTGGGTGTCAAACAGCTTGATGGTGCACTGCAACCGCTTCTAATGCTAATTTGGAGCGTTCAGTATGAGATGGCTCATCGCAAGTGAAGGAATTTAACTGCCTGCAAGACAATTTCATACTCCAGCTACCTCCGAAGCTGTTTCTAAGTCATGTCTAGATGACTGTGAAATCATTTCTTGGCATCTGTCTGCCTGGAAGGCTGGTCTATGTCAATTTGCACACGTTATCATTTAGTGCCAACTCGGCCTATATCTGCAGCATGTCATTCTTCTGTGTTGAAGGGTTCCTCTCCGGTGTCAAACCTCACAATTCCTGTGCCTGCTAACATGATAGAATGTCATGTTGAGTTTATTCAAAAGTGCGCTTAGTAGTTTTTCTATGGGAGAGGTAAACTGGACTGATTTCTTCAACTCTGTCAGGCCCTTGCACTGTGTTCAAAATATGTAATGTCATATAGGTCCCTATCATTGCATCGGCGCTGTTTCTAGGCCGAGCGCCTGGCGCAGCGCAAATCAGTGGGCGTGGACCAGCGCACTTGATATCGTCGTGCTGGCGCTACACGCAGCCTAAAGCATTACAACCACGCCTTTTAAGCGTAAAATTATGCACCGTCATGCTCATTGGATAACTGCAATAAACGAATCGCACGCTTGCCTTTTTAGCTCCAATTCCAGTGATCCCGCAAAACCAGAAGAAAGCCAAACGCTCTGCCCCCCCCCCTCCCTTCATCCAGTCTGTCTGTCTGCATTATAGGCTATTATTCCATATTATTATGCTTCTCAAACCAATCTAACTGCAGTTTCAATACTGCAAGGATGTAAATACGCTACACTATAGCAAGATCAAAGTGAAAAGAATGTTCTAAATGCATCAGCTAGAAAAATATAGCCTATCCCTATATGATGAGATTAATTTTATATTGGTGAAAGTTTGTCCAGAAAGATATCGTTTTCTCTCCCCTGCTGCAGGTAGAATGATGCACATAAATATACCCTACATTATGTAAAGTCATTGCATAAATGTGTTTTTATTGTAAAACTAAATGTGAAGTAGGGCCAAGTTATTGGAGCAGACATCACAGTATAGCATATCACAGAAGCGCGTTCCACAGCGCGTTCCGCTGTCACTTATCTAAATCACGTTAAACCCACAAGGGGTATATATAGGCTCAAGAGGACATATATGTTTCACATAGGGTGGTGTTTCATTTCGATGTTTTATTTGGTCCAATATTGAAATGTTCTACAATTGCAGGTTGTCTTACCATTACACATTATTTTAGATCTACCTTTTATATCTATTTCGACTCATTTGGTTGCTATTTAGTAGCGAAATGGAGGACCCAATTGCATGCTGGGACATTCACAGGCAGTAAACTTACAACTGCTATTTCCTATGGGAAGCTGGGTGCTGCTATGTGTTGTGTCTGTCTGAGCGAGGGAGTCAGAGAGAGAGAGAAGAGTGACAGAGAAGAGGCAGAAGAGCACTGGCGCACTGAATAGGCCTGGTTTCAGAGAGAGACAGAGAAGGGTGACAGGGGAGAGGCAGAAGAGCACTCCTTGACACTGGCGCACTGAATAGGCCTGCTTTTCAAAGGCGCAAAGCGCTAAATGTAGGCCAGGTGCGAAGATATCAGTAGGCCGGTAGTTAGCGCCGACACGCCCACTTTGGCCCATTCTGGGACTGCGCCACGCCCATTCGGCCTAAAGCGCATTTGGCAGCGTTAAGCCATATTGATATCGTCCCAAAACAGGCGCAAGGCACGTTTTTTTGCGTTTAAGGCCCGTTTTAGCGCCGAAGGCCTGTGGGAGAATAGGGCCCATAGTGTTTATATATCAAATATTAAACAAGAACATGTGAAAAAAAAAAAAAAAAATAGTAGTAGGGTGGCATAACACGGCTCCTGTGTGGACTCTCATGCATGTTTCAGGTTTGTAGATTAGCTGCAACTTTTACCACAGACTGAGCATTTAAATCACTTCTCTCCTGTGTGAACTCTCATTATGGGCCTTCATGTTTTCATTTCGACTACTTTTACCAGACTGAGCATTTAACCTTGTACCCCACTCGTCCATCTGATGGATATTTCTGACATTCGCGTGGCTGCCGTTTGGACATTTTTGGACCAAATGGTCTGAAATTAAGGCTAGGTATTTTTTTTGGGGTGTTTAAAAAGGTCATCCCTAGAGGGAGACATTCTACCATCCAAAAACCCTGATGTGAAATTCCACCTGTCTTTACCATTAAGTTCATCAGATTAACCCATTGACTTACATTATAAACACTTTATTGGTACTCCCAGCAAATTTTCACAAAAGTAATGGATTTGATTTTATTCTGCTCTCATCCTGGACCAAATACCTTGAAATTTGACGTTGAAAAGAGATTTTGGAGTTGGTTGAAAATTTGGGGGAGTTACATGGTCTCAAAGTCCATTGCATAGTTTTCCCATTGGTTTCAATGTTAATTTTGCACAAAAACAAAAACAAAATTTTACTCCCAGCTAATTTTCCAAAAAAATCATCATTTCCTTGATGTTACACATCTCACCTTGACTCAAGGGGTCAAAATTTTAGTTTCTACTGTGTTTGGCTATATCCCCCTATTCCCCGTTTTGTCATAGCAATCAATTCCATGCAGTTTACACGAAATGTACAGGAAATTGGTTCCTATGCCAAAGATGGGAAAATATTAGAAAACGGTGTCAGTGATGTCATCAATATGTGACATCACTGCTCCTGCTAGGAGGTATGACATCAGTGCAGGTTAGTGATTCCACTTATGATGTCATTAGTAGCTTTCGGGTCCGAAGCCCAATGGATTTTGGGGAACAGGGCCTTTAGGTTTTTACCATTGCATTCCAAAGATAACACTACTAGATTGTTCATTTTCTGTCATTGCATCTATGCTATAATAACGATATGTGCTGCTGCGAATCAGAAAATAAGATATTTACAAGATGTAAATAGATAATTTCAGATTCCCCATTTTCCTCGTTTTCAGGTCGCAGTTCAAAACAAATGATCGTTCAGTGCAAGGGCATGAAACCGAACTCATCAGGGTGACAATTATATTTAAAGCTGGAAATAAGGTGCAGGTTGTAAAAAGACTGAATTCTCCTCTAAGCCTTATAGCGTTAAGTGAAATACAGGAAAACAGACATTCATAATGAACATAGACTAGCAACCGCTGGTGTATAACAACCACAAATGACTGTAATTGAAGAGAACTGGGGGGAAAGGAAGCCAGAAAAATAAGCAATGTCCTTATGTCCCTTCGATATCAACCATAAGTAAACTAAACCAACCCATCCAACCTATCTGTTGTTACTGCCGAAAAGTCACTTATTGCTGATTTATATAGAGCCACTGCATGAAATAGGCCACGCCCATCACGGGGGAAAGCTCTCCATTCACTTCCATGCACCAGCGTCATATTCCTTGAATTAAACATAGCTAAAAGCTGTTGTGTGGTGGGCTGCGCAGACAACCAAATGTAAAAAATCGCCAGTTAAAGTTTTTTTGTACTCCCGAGGAAAACAGGGAAGCCATTGAGAATTGGAGAGAAGAAAAATGTGGATGTTGCTGTCAATTAAGTAAGTTGGAGTGTTCATCTTCCGTATATATGATCTGTGCAGCACCCGAACATGATGTACGCAACATAGGAGAATGCCAGGATTGGACGGGAGTTTGTGTTTTCCCCTGTTTTGGGTGTGGTTTCTGAATGATGACGCGCTCCGCAGTGTCTCTATAGGCAATATACCTTGTGTGCCCCCTTCTACGTGATTCTCTGTCTTTCAATGGAGTCAGCACTTCTGTCGTATGCCCGTTTCCCAGCTGCTCTTTCTTGCTTGTTGTATCTTTGGCCACAGCGCTGCTCTCATCTCCCTGTTAGCCTTGCAGAGGTCTTCCATGAAGCCGATCTCCAGCTTCCTGCGGACCGTGGAATCCTTGGTCATCCTTCACAGGGCATCTTGTTGTGTTCTCTGGGTGAACTGGATGATGGCATGTCTCGTTTTGTTTCCTTCTCATCTGCCTAGTCGATGGACCGTGTCCACAATGTGGTTGATGTCAGGAGCCCATGGTGGAGAGATTGTCACCAGCAAGTTATAGTCACCATCTCACGTGTATCTTCTCCTTTCTCTTTTGCTCCACAGATCCTGATATTCCAGCGGCGTTTGTATTGTTGTATTGTTCCATTAGCTCGATGTTGTCTTTCTTCATTGCTGCCACTCCTTCTCGCTGTGTGGTTTGTAGCTTTGTTTTGCAGTCTTTGATCTCTGCCGCATTGAACTCGACTGATTTAGCTATGCCTGCTATCATCGCGGTGTTTTGCTGTAGCTGGGAGACACCACGGCAAAGATGTGATTTTTTGGGGCCAAAATGGCAACAGCGCTGTCGTAAACAGTCGGTTATTTCCTTCAATACTCTTCGTTACTCTTCGACAAAACACACATCAGAACGCGATAAAACCTGCTAAAACACACATCCAACCATAACTAGATGCTCGCACAATCCCTTTTAATCCACACAGACTGTCTGTTCTCAGTGACCCTCTCATGTTGTCTCTCTTGTAAACAGAGCTGGCACCGCCCCATTTACCACGGTGGATTTCGTTGATGTGCGGCTCATTGGCCGAAACTCCAGAACAATAGCAGACACTAGCCAGTGAAACGCCGCATGCAAATGAGTACCGGCCGCCTCCAGAGTGCAGAAATTTCTCTAAAAAAATACACCTATTTTACTGATCCAGAAATCGCTGCATTTTAGGTGGAATGGATAGTTCATCTTTTTTGTGTACTAATGGGGGGAAAATGAAAAAACAAGGCCAGGTCGAAACCTGGCATAGGGCCGGTGTGCTCAGTAAAGTGCAGAACTGTGCCAAGGTGTATTGAGTCATTTGTGTTCAGTCTACTTTAGTGCACATCAACTGTAGTGTGCCTGTGCTGTAGTGTAGCCTATGTGGGTTAATAATCCTGGGTTTAAGCTTCATTAACATGAAGTGCCAGATTTATGGTTAATCTAGTAATATATATTATTTTCACACATAATTGTAGGCTATTTAAATGTAGGCTTATTATGTGGCTTATTATCTCCCCCACTCAGCTGCAAACTCCTCCCCACACGCACCCAGTCTATTTTCGGAGCCTCCGTTTTTGCGGGCGGTGCGGCTCACAGCGGCTCACAGCGCGACAGCCCTGCGACAGCTCACAGCGCGACAAGGAAATGCCAAACGGGACTGCAGGTAAAGGTTTGGCCATTCGGCGTCGGGTGCTGCCTTTCTGGTGGGTAATCGTGTGGAGAAACTATATGCAAACTATATGCAAGAAACTACCACTGGGCACGGTGGCTCAGTGGTAGAGCTGTCGCCTCACAGTCAGAAGGTCCTGAGTTCGATTCTCGCCTGGGACACTGTGGGCGCTGTGGTTGTGTTCCCCCCCATATCTTCAGTGCCTACTGCCCAGGTGGGGTATCTCGTCGTAAGGGCCTTTCTGTCTGTGTGGAGTTTGCATGTTCTCCCCGTGCTCCCCCAGGGGGTTCCTCCGTATATAACCCCCCCCCCCCTAAAAACATGCAGAAGATCAGATCGTCATCGTCATCCGACCAGTGACGACAACATCCGAAGTTGGTCCCCGGGCGCTGTACGAGAAAGCGACCACTGCTCCTGGCCTGCCCCCTGGAGGAAAGGACAAGCCTGGATGGGTCAAATGCAGAGGACATATTTCACCGGCCACCATCAGCATGAGTGTGTTTAGTGGCCGCATGCATGTGTTGTAGTGTGTTGTGTGACAATAAAGACGGGCTGCCGTCTGAAAATCGTTCAAAATCGTGCAGACAGACAGACAGAGGCAGAGGAGCTCAGTTGTGTGCGCGGATTGATTGCTGTTGGCAGGCACCGTCAAGCAGCAGCCAGAGCAATCTACATGGCTCTGGGCTGCAGCATGAGCGCTTTCTCTTTGATCAAGGCTTTTTCAGGCTGTATTCCTGACATTTCTGTAATCTGGAGAGCACTGTCGCCACCTAAGGGTTCTGTAAAATAGGTTAGACACATTCAATAGCTCCCATATTGTAAGACGCGATGTAAGAGGCTTAGATCGACATCCCCCCGTCAAAAAACGCAATTGACGACTTTAGTCGTCAATGGCACTCTACGTCACTAAATGAATTGACGACTAAAGTCGTCATTGGCACTCAATGAGTTAATTACTAGTGCAATCCTATGGAATCAATAAAGTGCCATATGTATTTTGAGCTTGAGAAACATTGTTTGTAAACTTTGAACTTGAACTTTGAACTTGTATGTCTGTAAATAAAACTTGTACCTGTAAAAATATCTTGTCCATCTGAGAGAAAGTTTTGTGCATCTGCAACCCATTTTTGTATCGGCAACCCATTTTTGTATCTGTAGACATATCTTGTGCATCTGGGAATAAGTTTTGTACACACGGATAGAATTTGTGCGTCTTCAAAAATATTTTTTACAAGTACAAAAATTTCCTACGTTCGTGTGCGACCTTGAATGCAGCACTTGCAAATTTCCTACGTTCGTGTGCGACCCTGAAAGCACCACGGACAAACTCATATTGTGAGCTTGGATGTCTGTTTACAAGTACAGATTTTCTTTACGAGTACAAATTCTGCCACCCAACCATGTCAACTTGGGGCCTTAAATCTGAGCGGACTGGCCAATCAGGTTAGACCCAGTCCCCTCCCACTGAATATCGGATCGTATCGAATAAAACAATTGACAATTGACCAGAAACTTCTTCCGCCTTACAGACAGTAGATCGGGTGGTAGTTTGGTAGTTTGGAAAGAATACGAGCTTCAGGTAAGTGGCCACTTTAAGTAAATCGACATAAAATATAAGTTTTGTTGGTTTTATGAGACATTTAACTGCACGACCAGGGAGCCATTTCATAGCATGTTACGATAGACATGATCCCCATGTTACTACACAGGCTCTCCCAGTGAGCTAACTGACGCTAGCTAGGTTAGCTAATGTTAGCTAGCTGCTTCATTCAATTTCCCCAAATAAACTAAATCGCTATTTAACCCGCTAGCGTAAGGGGTAATTTGACTAACGTTACAGCTCACGTAAGCTATAAAGACCGTGTCCAGTCTTAGTACAGTTAATTTAGTAGCTGGCTAACGTATCCGGGCTAGCTAGCGTTAGCTTTCATTGCTGCCAATGTTCCAGCACAGGCTGAAGCCACGACCGGGGCTATCAAAAGTATGTCAATGAATCATTAGCCTACATTTTATTATTTAACGCTATATAGCGTTACTGTAGGTCTGCTGTTGTACTGGGTCAGGCGATTGGCTGGTATTAGTAGCGTTATGAGTGAGGTACTTCACACAGCCTCACAAACTAGCTTCACGAACTAACGTTAAATCAAGTACAAAGGGCACGTTTGTATAATAGTAATAGTAATAGTAATAATAGAATAACAGTCATTATATTGAACGTGACATGACGGCCTATGTGACGTTATTGTAAGACCCTGGAGCTTTAGCTATCGGATAGCTATGAACGTTACTACTCCAATCAATCAATCAAATGTATATGAATATGGCGTTACTGTAGGGCTACTGTTGTACTGGGTCAGAGATTGGCTGGTATTAGTAGCGTTATGAGTGATGATTCATCGCTTTAACGTGTTTAGTGTTAGCATGACATTATTGCTGAGAATGTCTATGCTTAGTGAGCGTTTTGAGGTATAAAGCTGTCTTGAGTTGCAGTTGTGTTTCCTTGGTATCGTCCTTTCAATATCTGTCTGTCAGTTTCATTGCGTCTTTGTCAGTCAGGTTGTTTACGTAGCGTTACCGAGGTTAGCCGTATGATATGTGAATAGGTGGCAACTTCCATGACATGTATTTTTAATGTACCTGACTAGCTAGCTGATTAACTGGACAGTGATTGTTTATCTGTCCAGAGATGTGTAACGTTATGGACTTGGAATGGAGGCTAGCTGTCTGGAGTAGTAATACATACTACTGGACAAAATGAATACATCTGTAAGCAAGCTTATAGAAGTTGACTGCAGCAAGCTGTATTGATTGAGCATCTAAACATCAGTCAGAGGCAACAAAGGTGTCACACCCAAACCATGTGCCAGGACATCAGCCTGTGTTGCATTGCTGTAATCAGAATTATTATGTGCTTGGAAACCATTGTACATGCTATGTACACAATACTATTTCAATACTATTTTCTTTTTCTATGTCTTGCAATTGAACATGACTGTTTTAAACAACCTGCCCAGTGTTGCCAAAGCTAAACTGGTGTCTGGTATCAGATATTGATTTACAAGCTCTAAATACATTCAAAATGTCAACATTTATCAGCAAGTAGTTGGTATGATCTCCGGGCAATCGTTGATTTATATGTCTTGCTCTTATAAATTAGCTGCTGTGACTGACCTTTTCTCTAATAACCTGGGACTTTTTCATCCATTTGCTCTCCGTCTTTCCCTCTTCCTCTCTCTCTTTCTCTCTTTGCCTACCAGCCCAGGTTATCCTGTTAATTCTACCCTCAATCTTGTCGTGCTCTTCCCAGCAATGGTAATTGAGAATTTAATACTCTGTCATTATACACCGATATCCGATCCTTTCCAAACAAAATCTGTTTTCATGATGGGAGGACCTTTGTTTAATCTGCCATCAGCTTCTAGATTTATTTAGGGTTTGATTAGCCTCAATGCCTGATATACTGTATTAGCAGTAATATGTCTCCCAAAGGATGCATTCCAGAAAGCAGGTTAAATGACTACACAGATTTTTGCAGTGTTGGGCAAGCAACTTTGAAAATGTACTAAGCTAAGCTACCAGCTACTCTACATTAAAATATAGCTTCACTACTTTGAAGCTATCCCCAGTAAAATGTAGTCGGAATGAGATGTTTGGAGCGGGGGAGTCTGGTGCAGCGCACAGGTCCTAGACCTGGTGAGACGAGGGAGGAGCCCGGCCGGGTGGCAACCCACAGAGCCCGGTCCCTCTACGTACCAGAGCCCTTCCCCCCCCGGTCCCGGCAGAGTAGTTCCGGAGCAGCGGATTGAGTGGCCCTGACCGCGTGACCACCTTCGACCCTTCCTAGAGGGCTGACCGTGGGTAGCTACTGGGACCTAAGTTGGGGCTTGGCCAGCCCCGGCTGGGTCACCTGGGCGAGGGTGTATGATGTTGCGAGACCCGAAACATCCAATGACCCCAGGGTACATCACTGAGGATACGTCCCAGTTGCATCCATGCAATGTTTTTTCATTATATAGCACGCTCAGCTACAGGCTCCATGCCAAAATAAAAGTAGCTTGCTACTTTACATTGTGTGTGTGTGTGTGTGTGTGTGTGTGTGTGTGTGTGTGTGTGTGTGTGTGTGTGTGTGTGTGTGTGTGTGAGGGAAAACACTTTCAATTGAACCTATTTCTAGATTTATTAGTGTTGGGCAAGCTACTTTGACAATATGGTGAGCTAAGCTACCAGCTACTCTACATTAAAAATAGCTTCACTACATTTAAGCTATCCCCAGAGAAATGTAGCATGCTGATGTAGCAAGCTAGTAGCTTCACTATTTGTTGCTAGCTACTGCCCAACACTGGAATTTTCCCAACCCATAGTTTAGACTAGAGAAATCTGGGATTTTAGATTCCAAGAAGTTCAATTAGATGAACTCCAGGTCAGTTACCATGGTAAGTTACACTCTGAAGCTACCCCGCTCGGTAGCAGCCTTACTTGAACTAACCTCAAGTATTTGGTCGGAAAACCTGTCAGCCTGCAGCTTTTTACTTGGGAGACAGGTCATATTATTCACAGTCACATGATCCAGTGACTGACTGAATATGGTTGAGAATTAAATTTGCAATATCAAATAATGGTTTGCTTTTTACTTCACTAGGACAACGGAGAAATTGTGTGTGCGCCTCCCTCGACCATCAACCCCCCAGGCACTTCTGCTGAATCTCAGGTGGGTTATCAGAAAATGCTTATTTCTATCAACAGAATCTGTATCAGCTGTGCAGCACACCAACTTCTTGCTGTACAAGAAAGTGCATTGCGTTATTTCTCTGTTGAAGCCCCATTATGCTGTGCTGCGAGCACTCATGTCTCTGTGCTTGAGAGTGGAGAAGGCGGAGAGAGCATATTTAAAAAAAAAACTCTCTGTGGTGTAGCTCATTTGTAGCATCTAACTGAATTTCTGTAGTTTGAGGTTTAGTTGTATCTCATGTGTTTTGGTTTGTACTTTCGGATATCTGCTTTATTTCATTCCCTCATCTCTCAGAGCCGTGTCATGTTAATGCTGAGCTGATGAAAGCATTTCTTAACCCCTTTGTACTAAAAATATTATATTTGCACTACCAAACTAACGGAGGGCATTTATTAGAAAGGGCTTTAAAGGAAATGCAATGTTTATCCACCATTCCACCCGTGACTTATGATACTTTCGATTAAGCTTTGGTCGGTACTAAGGTATGGTATACCATGTATTTAAAAATACTGACAGTATGATTTTCAATACATCAAAACCATATTCTATTTTGTTCAGGCAAAATAGTTGCAACTGTCCTTGCCTGTGCTCAGCTTAGCCTAAATTATTTTCAATATTTTTATTTTTATTTTATTCACCATTTGTAGGCTACCTTACAAGCATATATGTGTTACAAGCAACACTATATTGTGTGAGACCCAGGCTTGCCCATAACAGTGTCCATTCCATTAGACATTCGTTCAATTGTCAGTCTCCATTGAGGACATTTAAATACTTTTCTGAAAAATAGAAGTTGCAACTTTTTCACTCATGGACCTGAATTTATATATATAACAGAATAATTATTTGGAGGTAGAAAAGAAACACTTTGCACAATTGGCTGGTTACTCCAAGGTAGCCTGGGTAAACCCAGCCCCCAGTGACCTGCTCTCAGGCTCACCCTGCTTACAGTCACAAGCTAGTGACTGGGAACTGAGAGAGCAGGTCACGTGGGGGCTGGGTTTACCTAGGCTAACTCCAAGGTTCCTTAAGTTACTTACTACAAGGCTGATACCTGAATATACAAACGGAGAAGAGTAGCATGTTGGTGAGGGTGCAGTTTCCCCAAATAGTGGGGCTTTAATGTTGATGTCTCACCACAAGCTGTGACTTTGGGTTGGGACTTGTGATTTAACTTGTGTTTTAACGTCTCATTTCCACTTGTGCAATTGTAAATCAATTTGATTCACACATGTTTTGCTTGTTTGGTGTAGGCTAGGTTGCTGTAGTGTCTGTGTTTTTATAGCACCTGATAGCATCCTGGACTGTTTATATGTATTCAATGTATTTTCCAATAAGGCCTGATGCTTTTATATAAAGCATATTTCATGATCTCTTTGTCAGGTGATGGTGGGAAGTCTTGTGTTAAACAGACTGCGCTCTAGATTGGAGCAGGCCTGTCAGCGACAGCCCTTGGACGTGGACTATGTTGAGTTTATCTGCCGGAGTGAAATGACTCTAATAAACTCACTCTCTGCTCGCTTAGACTTCCCACAGGAGGTAAGTTCACTGCTCTTTCTTCCATGTGCCTTGATATCTCAGCAACCTCGCTGACATGGACACAAAGTGGCATTGTCAGACAATCGAATGCACATTCCCAAGCAAGAGTATGTTGAATTAAAAGGCAGAAGTCATAATACTTATTCAAACCATTTGAAAGCGGTGTTATTCCTTAACTGCCCTTGTATGTAAATGGACTCGTTCTTCTTTATTTATTTCATGGATTATGTCTGGGGCATATTTTCACCTTTATCGAATAATAACAATTAAATGTATTTTGTATAGCTGCTTTTCAATGACTCAAAGTAACTCACAGTAAACAGAAAAAAACAAACATACAAATAACACAACTAATCAGTCGTGGAGGTGAGTTGAGGGGGTGTGACATGGGCGGAAGATGTGGTTAAGGGTAGGGGAGGTTGTACGCTTGGGAGAACAGGTAGGTCTTCAGTCGGGATTTGAAAGAGGAGAGTGAGGGTGAGTCTCTGACAGGCTTGTGAAGGGAGTTCCAAAGTCGTGGGGCTGCTCTCGAGAATGCTCGATCTCCAAAGCTGTGGAATTTGTATGGAGGAACAGTGAGCGAAACAGTGGATGAGGATCGGAGGGTTTGGGTGGGGCGATGGGAGAGGAGGAGGTTAGTCAGATAAGGGGGGCGCCAGGCTGTGGAGGGCTTTGAAGGTGAGGAGGAGTAGTTTGAAGGTGATGCGTTGTTTGATGAGGAGCTATGGAGAGAGTGGAGAACTGTAGGTGTCTTTTTTGCCCTTTATTACGGTACATAGGAAAGTTGGTAGACAGGAGAGAGGGGGGATGACAGGCGGCAGAGGGCCACGGCCGCTGCAGACAGGACCAAGCCCTTACGCTATGTGTTCCACCAAATTATTTAACTCAATTTAATATATTTTTAACCCGAGAATGTTGTCACCCATAACTTCATCCACTCTGCAGAAGATTGTTTCTTTTTTTGGTGTAACATTGTACTGACAGTAGTTGTCCTAGTGTCAGAGGGTGTTATATTAATCACTATTATCATTTTAAACTTTGCAGCCCTAAGACAAAATAGATAAAATAACAATCCTGTTGTTTGAAATATGAATACAATTGTTTTATGCTCTAAAATGATCTTACTCTGCTTTGACAATTGAGGCCTGTGTGTTGTTGACTTTTAGTGACAAATATAAACTTTATTTAAGGTACTTGAAGGCCTTTACCAGCTGGTCACCCTCATCGACAATGAAATCGATGGGAGAAGAACAGCACTTGTGGTTGACAGGACTGTTGGAGAAAGGGGGCGACCAAAGCTGGTAGTTTCCAAAGAGTACCTCCAGGACCTGATCCAGATGGACCTGCCTGTCCATTGTATCTCCAAACTGCTTGGGGTCTCAAAAAGAACAGCCCGCCGTAGGATGCGAGAGTGGGGCCTCTCAATAAGGGAACGCTACAGTACAATGACTGACGATGAGCTTGACAACTTGGTCTTGGCAATCAAGCAAACCTCACCAAATTTGGGTTAGTTTATTTTAAATGAATCAGTTTTGTAAAGATTTTCTGTTATTTTTTAAATATTTGTCCTTGGCTTCTAACGCTAAGCCATAGCATTATATTTTAAAGTGATCTTTAGCTTCCTCAGGACAATGGTCATCAGAGATTGTATCCCAGAGAAATGGTCAAAGGCCTAAACTGTTTGGCAACACTCTTCACACTATCGGTTTATCCCACATTATCCCCTGAATAAGTCTTTAATAACACTGTTTTTCGCTTTATCTTCCCTTAGGCCACAGGATGGTAAAGGGACAACTCAGGGCTTTAGGCCATAGAGTTCAGTGGACCAGAGTGTGGGACTCGATGCACCGTGTCGATAGCCTGGGCATACTCGAGAGAATGAGAAGCGTTGGGTGTGTTGTGAGAAGGACTTACAGTGTTCCAGCTCCTCTTTCACTCGTACACATTGATACCAACCACAAGTTGATCAGGTAAGCTGACAGCAAAGTTAAGGGATGCTTGTGTGTGTGTGTGTGTGTGTGTGTGTGTGTGTGTGTGCAATGCACTGTTGCACTGTATATTGAACAATCATGACTGGGATGAGATCTTATCAGCTCTAGGTTTACTTTAGAGGTCAACGGAGCCACCTGCTAAATATAGCTAGAACTTCAAAATCAATACAAAATGACATATGTTATCATTGTCTCTCTTATCCTCAAGTCTACGTTGATCACAGAGAGCAAGGTGCAGTTCATGTTATGTTAGAGCTGACCTCTTCATGTTACTCAGCACGACACTACGAGCAGGGGTCTGGCAATAGACACAAGGACCCTGCACAACCTCTGTGAATGCCCCCTCCTCAATTCTGCCCAACTCTAACCCTTTACCACACTAAAATATGTACGTTCCCGGAGGTGGGTGTATCTACAGGTCTTCGCATCAACTGCCTGAGTTTTGACAATATAGGGATCGGGAATATGTATGGAGGTGCCACTACAGTACATAAGCCAGTAGTTGTCAGTATAGACTTCCAGAAGCAGCATTAGCATCGTCCCTTTCAGATGCCAATTGAAATGCCAATGTGTGAACATTCTTACTTTTTTAACAACTAACTACTGGCCCGTTTTCAATAAAAACAAATCCCAATATTTACACCAACAAAGGCTTTGGAGGGACCAGATTTAGTGTGATTACATCAAGCAATAAATATATTTATTTATTTGTTTTTTCAGATATGGTGTGGTACTGTTTGGTGGAATTGATGGGTTTTCAAGAAAGGTTGGTGCCGCCCGGAGTTTAATTTATTTATTTTACTTGTTAGCCATTTTTCAAAGTCACGCATCATGCACACATTTAATTAATTAATATCTTTATTGATTACTGTGGTGCCTAGTTTTTACTTTCTATTAATGCTTTCACAGATCATGTACCTACAAGCAGCCAACAATAACAAGGCGGCAACAGCTCTGGAGTTCTTCCTTGAGGCTGTAGACAAACACGGATTTCCATCCAGGTAACAGGCTGTTTAAATGTTGACATTGGATTTATTTGAATACAAAAGTAATAATAATTATATTAAAGGATAAGTTCACCCAAAAATGAAAATTCAGTCATTATCTACTAACCCCCGTGCCGATGGAAGAGCAGGTGAATTTTTTTAGTCCACAAAACATTCATGGGGTTTCACAACAAGACACTGTTGCAGAATTTAGTGGTCTGAAAAACTGGACTTTTCCTGGACTTACGTTTCCCATGATTCTCAGCAGTAGCTGGTTGTCGACTGCCTGTTAAAAAAAAAATCACTAGCAAGGAGGTGCGCGCCGCTGTCAAAGAGTGGGAACATATGGCTTATTTTATCCGAAATGGCTAAAAATAGTAGTGTTGTGTGGTTGCATAATGCTGATATTATACAAAAACGAGGTGAATGTCAAATCACTGGTGCTGTACGGGCTTATTTTAGCCAAAATAGCTAAAAAATAGTATGTGGTTGCATAGCGGCCACTTTTATTTTGAAGGCTAAACGTCCTCTGCTTGGTGGCCAGGTCACTATAGTGATGTCATATCTCACAGATTATGTCATAACGCAATGTGATGTCATGCTCAAGAGCTATAAGAGTCAGTTCTGCCAGCCTTCGGTTTCCGGACGTAAAATCAGTTTACTGTCTACTTCTTCACCAGCCTGCGTCTAGTCTTTACTCTTTCCCACAAGCTTACCTGTTGCCAGTTACGGTTTACCAAGTGTCAAGTGTTCTAGGCTGTCAAGTGTCTGAATCCACCAGTCTCCCGCCTAACACTTTCCTAAAGAGTTTCATGTCTTCATGTCACTAGTTCCAAGTCTTCTTCAATACAGAATGTTCATTTAGTAAATTATGTGATAATTTAGTGTAGAATAAGCAATAAACCAGACTATGCTTTGAGGCATGCATGATATGTCGCTGTCCAGCTCGCCGATCATGGACCAATGTGGGAAACAAGCCAGTAGTCAAGCCTGTTATAGGGGCTATGCCTTTACTTATCAACTGTGAAGATGCAGTGAGTTGTAGCAGTACAGCTACATAAAAATGTCACATTTATTGGGAACATGGTATTAACATGGTATCTTTATGGTTGTACATGGCAAGGGTCAGAGGAGACCAAGGTGTGGAAAATGTGGACATTGCCAGACATATGTTTGCAGTTCGTGGCTGTGGCAGGGGAAGCTTCATCTCAGGAAAAAGTGTCCATAACCAAAGGTAATATTTATGCTGGTTGCTTGTGTTGTGTCTTAACGCTTTCCTTTTCAAAATGTTCAATACATATTTGGCCCGTTTATCTAAATATTATTTTTATCTAAATATAGATTTGCTGCCAATGCCATTAATTATGGAGTTAAAAGTTGACCAATGCTCATATCAATGTTATTTCGTCCTTCGGATGAGATGTTAAACCCAGGTCCTGATTCTCTGTGGTCATTAAAGATCCCATCGGCACTCTTCATAAGAGTAGGGGTGTAACCCCGGTGCCCTGGCTAAATTCCCACATGGGACTTCCTTCAATCATGGCCACCTAATCATCCCTCCTTACGTAATTGGCACATTCAGTCCTCAACTCTCCACCGTGAGAGCTGATGTGTGGTGAGCGTTCTGCCGCCAACTGGCTGCCGTGCGTCACCCAGGTGGGTGCTGCACATCGGTGGTGGATGAGTTGAGTTCCCTCCCCTGATATGTGAAGCTCTTTCAGTGTCTTGAAAGGCACTATGTTAATCCAATCCATTATTATTCTTATTATTACTATTATTATTATTATTATTATTATTATTAGGGATGAGATCAAAATCTGAACCATGCAGAAAGTACATTCATAGTATGTGATTTTTTTTTCTTTCTTTTTTTTTACATTAATGTATTCAGTGTAAGAATTTAGCCAGGGGCAAGCGCAAAAATGCCCCCAAGAAATCTCAGAATGCCCCTAAAAAAATGATACAGGGGCAAAAATTGCCCCCAAGATTTCTATAATTTTCTTTTCATTCAGTTAATTTAATTTCCATCTCTAACACACACTCAACACCTGCAAGCTGGTTGCCAGAAGAAGATAATGAAGACATACAGTGCTCTTTTGTCCACACTGCGCTTTAGCAACTTTATGCAGTACCTTTAAGCGCCCCCCAAAATTGTGTAAATGCCCCCATTTTTTAAACCACGGGGGCAATATTTGCCCACAAAATATTTTTTACATTTCCTACAATGAATGTATTAAATGCTTAGTAATTACTTGATATATTGTTGTTATACATTCCTTAAATGATTGTGTAATTCTCCCAAATTGCACACAATTTGTATTTGTCACAGGGATTTATTTATCGGGGAGTCCATGCCGATAGAATCCATAAATAATGTTATAGCATTTGGTAAGCTGCAACTTAAAGTTGTGATATAGTTTACATACTGCATAATCCTCTCTTTGATGTTATGTCTTTCAGGATCGAGCGCCTGTGGCGAGACGTTTGGAATGTGGTGACAAGTATTTACTACGATCTGCTCCACAGCCTAGAGGAGGATGGCCTACTTGACCCAGCAAATGGCACACATCTTTTCTGTGCTCAGTATGTCTTTTTGCCCAGAATTCAGGAAGATCTTGAGGCGTTCACAGATGGCTGGAATGACCATTCACTCCGAACAGAACATAACCGCACTCCTAACCAGCTGTGGGAAATCGGGAAGATTGAGAGCCCTGTCAGCCCTCCTGACGATGATGAGGTAACATGGAAATACATTAGTTTTGTAGTTCTGTCTTATTCACCATTGTGTTGGCAGACCTTGCTTGATGTAGTAATTCACCCACATCCATCCATTGTGTCATTTTTAGAGCAAGGGTTGGAAACCTTTATTCCTTCCACAAACCTTTTCTCTCTCTCTCCATCTGACACGTTCTTTTAAAAGAGAGAGACGATGTGACCGCCTACTTCCTGCTTCAGCACTGTACCAGAGATTTTCATCCGCAATTTATTTTCCCATAGACATTTCGTAAAATGCTGATAAAAATAGTTTCACTTGTTCAAACCAAACAGTTCAGTTATATTTAGAATCGGGAGAGACCATAGAACATTTCACTCGGCCCAAAAAAAAAAAAAACTACATTGATTTTTTTTTCTTTAAATCTTCAATTTTGTTGTTTTGGTCTTTTGTTTGTCTTTCTGTGATACTGTTTTGAAAATTCAAATGAAAATACAACACACAGGAACTGGAATTTTAGTCTAATTTTAGTCTACCATTGGGTTTCACTTTTCCAGGAAACTTGCAACAGCACACCATTAATATAACCATGCATAATCTTGCTCCAGCACAATTACAATGTGTGTCAAAGCTAACAATGGGTTATCCAGTGGTCCCCAACCTTTTATGTCATGTGTGTGTACCCCTTAAGTCAAGTTACTATATTTCTCATTGAACTGCCAGTGTTTGGGGTTGGCCTCTTTTCTCCGGAACCTGAACCTGGAGTGTCAGCAACTGGACGTTTGAACCCTCTATGTTTGCTAACTGGATGGCACGCAGCTTTGCCAAAAGTAACAGCTACACTTGTATAGTTATTTTGGTGTACTTTCTTCTTTGTGTGTGTGTTGGAGGACTCAGAAATTATTAAAATATTACAGTGGAAAAAGATGCAGACTTCTTTCTGTGGTGAAACACCAGAAACCTTTAAAGAATATGGAGTGCACTACTCTATCATGAATAATAAGTTGAAAATCTTTTTTACTGATCTGTTAAACATCGACTAATCAGTGGAGTGGTACAGAAAAAGAATGATGGACAGAAGTAGTAGAAGTTTTAATTTTTAGGGCTCTTTTGGGAGCCATGATTCCTATAAAACGTCCTGACCACTGTTTTTGGTGTTATGTTGTTGCTGCTGTTGTTGTTCGTTTATTTTTATTTTACGTCTAACCTCTCTGATAACTACTGTACTATTTCAGTGGGTCCATTTTCCTGATGTGGACATCACAGAAATGGGAGAAATTGGAGTACAGGTTCCAGAGCTGGCATCTCCCCTGGGTATTGAAGAACTAGAAAGACTTCATCAACTTCATAATCCAACTGCGCCTTCATTGTGTTATGGGGCAGACATCTACACTGCTCTTGTCCGCTACGTGGAGAGTATCCAGGAACACTCTGAGGAAGCATAAGGTACTTAAAACAGAGTGACTACACACTGCAGCAGACTAGTAAAATCTATAGACTCAGAGGGTTGAGCTGATAGGTGATCAACTATCAATGTTGTGAACGCATGTTCTGTCTCTCTTTAATCTTTTCTCTTATAAATGCATAATCTACGTTTGTTCTTCATGGTGTATTCAATAATATTATAGTTGCTTGTATTTTATTTATCCTAATTATTAATGCCATTAAATAGGAGTAGGTTTCAAAAACCCAGGCTTGCAAAACATAAGTCTTCATGAACAATGAATATATATATTATTAATTATGTTTGATAATGCATTTCTCCATTGTTGAATGATAGTTATTTAATTTGTACAGAACTTTTTGGAAAGCAGCCTTTGCAGACAGCTCCTAGTTTCATTTCTGATTTCTGTGTGCTGCTGATGGACAGCTCCTATCTTTAAAGTAAAAAGTGCTGTGAAAACACATTGGCCTCTGCACTCTGTTTCTCCCCTCATCCTCTTTCCTGGAATGGTGGGACACAAACGCATACCGTTGGAAGTACAGGGTCAGGTTATTTAACTGGAGCTCTGTACTGGGGACAGATACTGTAGGGGACAACAGTTTTCTCCCTCGAATTTGGTCTTAAGCTGTGGGTTCACAGCTACAGTAACAACCCAAATTAACCCAACCCAAATTAAGTGTAATTATTGTGGTGGTGAATCGTTTGTTTTTGGAGTAATTGTTATTACAAAATAACTGAAAAATGTACTTTCTTCTCTCCTGGGTAGCGACTCCGAAGGGTGGCTTCGCATATCCAAAGTCTTCAGCCTGCTTCAACCTGCTTAAACTCCCTGAACATTACAAAGACTACGAAAGATTTGAAGAGGAAATCCTTGCCGATATCTCGCGAGTGTTGATGTTGACCCTGCTTATGGGCTGTCCGAAGGACATGTCGGAAAAATGTATTTTCCGCTGAGAAACTGCCCTGGTGCATACTCTTGTTCTTGTTTAATTGTTGCTCTGAGTATATTTCTGCAATAGCTGCACTTATGGTTCTGTTTACTCTTCTAACGCTAATGTTTACCGACCTCATTACTCTCAAGTCTAGGTTGCACAAGATCTACCCTTTTGTCTCACCACTATGTCTCAGTGAAATGCCCTTTCTTTTCTTTTCTTGATTCTGTACAAAGGTAGTATATTATGATTTGTTGTGTGGCCATCTTGGCGATTGTATGATATAGTGTCTTGTAAGCCCATATGGGCCGGGCACCCAGGTGCATTACACTTAAATAAAAATATCAATCAATCAGTGTCTAGAACAGGGATTTTCAATGTGGTTGTGCAACTGAGACAAGATAGCTTCATACTTCAAATGTATCTGAAGGCATATTTCTCTGTCTGACTCTGGGAAAGTGTGAAACGATCTTTAACCAAATCACACATTTGGGCTATTCTATGTGATCTCCTTTTGATAATAGAAGTAATATTTTTCCACCAACATTCAGAGTTGATTTTTGAGAAACTTAAAATAAATATAGGCTATTTCTTAACCACTCATTTTGACTTTCATTGTTAATGTAAATCTTTGGTAATATGAAATGTATAGGCTATTACAATATGCCATTTAGCAGGCACTTTATTATGCAGAGTGACTACATTTTGTCAACGGTAGTCGAACCCATATCAGTGTTCATCAGCTAACCGCAATGAATCGTCCCAGCAGCCGCAGTATACCTACTCCAGTAGGCTACAGTAGGTGGCCAGGTCCGCCAGTAATACCGTTTACTGTTACTATGCCAACAGGTGACAGCTGGCGTTAGCTTAGCTTAAAACGTTATGAAGAATGCACTAATGCAATGCCAAATTAAACTACTACTCCCTGCCAACAGCTATACTAGGCTACTATAGATCTTTACCGTTGTGCTGTCACATCTCGTAGAGCATTTTAGTCTCACGTCATCAGACCCACCGTCGACGTCATCAAGCATATCTATGGTTTGCACTAGGAAAACAGACCCACGTCTCCTATCATGGATGTCTATCATGGACGTTTAATACTGACATGTAACGTAATGAAAGTGTCAGATTAAAAAAATCCAGTTGGAGGTAATGCAAAAGCTGTTTTGCCAACGTCATTAAACTATTATATGTGATCTCCTTTTGATAACTAATGGAAAAGATGCAATTAATGTTTGCCATGTCAACTTGATAGTCTTGGTTTACTCTCACATTAGGCTACATCATACAAAGACAATGCAGCATAGGCTACAACACAAAACATCAAAATCAGAATATAGCCTAAAGACAGCGCCCGGCGGCCTAGTATCCATATATAGTTGCCATATTTTGAAGTGAAGCATTGCAAGTGGCAGAATTTTTGTTGTTTAGATTCGCGCAGTCCATGCAACAAATCAGGACGACTGGACCACTCTGCAAGGGAGAGAGAAGAGTGCTGACAAGCAAAGATCTACAAGCCTTCATGGACATGGTGCCAGTGCCACCTAAAGGAGCACCAGGTTCAGAAACTGGGAAAATACTGATAAGAACAAATGTCAAACACACTCCCATTTTCAATGGCATAGATTCGGTTTTACTGAACCCAAGAAACACATTCTTTTACATTAATTTTAATAATCTACTTCATAGATCCTTCAGATGTATGCAAGGTCACACAGAAGAGGGAGCATGACCTTGGCCTGGAATATATTGAGGATGACTTGCAAGAAGCAATAGCCTCTGCCAGAACCACTTTCATCTGCAATAGAACACTTAGGCTACCACAGATGTGTAACTATCAACACAACCTGTTAAATGTCTACACATCAAAGAGTCCTATTTGGAACAACACGTGTTAATTGTGACATCTTAAATATGTAAAGGAGATTAACACTAATGTGTCAGATAGATTAATGTGTAATGATGTGTCAATAACACAGTTATGTGTATGATGTAGAGGCTAATAAGTGCACATAACACATTCATGTTTTGCTGAAAATTACACATTGTGAGCAGAATCTCACTTACCCAACAGAATCAGAATCAGATCAGAATCAGAAAGACTTTAATGATCCCCGGGGGGAAATTGGGACAAGTTACAGCTGCTCGCACTCAGGCATGAATATCCACATAACACACATAGCATAACACAGTATCACACAGTAGCTATCTATCTCCCTAAACGTAAACAGTCATTACAATAAAGTAAAATACAATAGAGTAAACTAAAATAAAGTAGAGTGAATTAGAATAAAGTAGGCTATAATAAAGTAGAATGTACAGTAGGTCCTACGTGTCAAATTGCAGTTATTGCACACTGGAATTATATTAAACAACTTGCACATTACATGTGGCTTAGCTAAGGCACAGTTAACCTATCGGCTGACTCCGAGGTGCTCTTCTTAGTGAGGCATTAAGAGTCCAATGGCAGGTAGGAATGATTTCGTGCCTCTCTGTGTTGCATCAGAAATATTGCCTCAAACACTAATCATGTGTTACATGAAGAATATGAACTCCTGCCCTCTGGCAGGAGATACCTAATTCCAACTTTCAAGAAGGTCAGACTAAGAAAGTCCTTTATACATCAGTCGATCCTGAGGCTTAATCAAGAACATGGCCAAGGGTCAGTGGAGCAGTGACCAGTGCACTCTGTGTGCTGTATGTGTGTATGTATCTTTGTATTTTTTGGTTTTGTTCTCTTTGTCATGTGTTTGTGCATGGGACTGCCGCTGTCTTGCAAGACAAATTTCAGTGTGAACTGACAATAAAGTATATCGTATCCTATCGTATCGTATCTTGGTGGCATCAGCCTCTCACTGAACATGCTCCTGTGTTTGACCAGCACGCCGTGGAGTGGGTGAGAGTCATTGTTCATGATGGAGCTTCTCCAACACTGCTGTCAGAGAGGCTTATGGTCCAGCCCCACAATGTCCCTGGCCTTACGGATCAGTTTGTTGAGTCTGTTGGCATCCGCTGCTTTCAGCCTGCTGCCCCAGCACACTATAGCAAGCATACAGGAAGGCACTGGCCAACACCGACTCATAGAACATCCTCAGCATGGCCCTGCAGACGTTGAAAGACCTCAGCCGTCTAAGAGCACGCTACGACTTGGAGAGGACTAGTATAAGGGACGCCAAGCGGAGATACAGCTCTAAACAGGAGCATCAAAGCTCTGACAGTCGGCGGGTGTGGCAGGGGCTCCAGTCCCTCACGGGCTACAAGACTAAAAATAGCACGGCTATTAACGATGATGCCCTACCGAACGACTTGAACGCTTTCTTTGCTCGTTTTGAAACAAGCAGTGATGATCCATCAGGGGTCACATGGCACCCTGAGACCAGTGTCTTTAACAAGAATCTTAATGAAAACTGTGACTTTGATGAGAACTGTGCTGTATCTGAATTACTGTTTTCAGAGCATGAGGTGAGAAGGGTCTTTGGGAGAGTGAACGCCAAAAAGGCAGCAGGGCCAGACGGCATTCCGTTCCGAGTCTTAAAACTGTGCTCTTCTGAGCTGGCCCCCGTGTTTAGCGAGGTGTTCAATCTCTCTTAGCGTCCTCTACTATTCCCAAATGTTTTAAGAAGTCAACTATTGTTCCTGTTCCAAAGAAAGCTGAGATCACCTGTCTGAATGATTACCGCCCAGTGGCTCTAATTTTTGTAGTAATGAAATGTTTTGAGAGGTTGGTGTTAGAACACATCAAATCTGTCATTCCTCGGTCCATTGATCCATATCAGTTTGCTTATCGGTCAAACAGGTCTGTTGAAGATGCCATTTCTATTGCTTTGCACACTGTAGGCTACTAGAGGATGTTGACAGATGCAATACTGCAGACTGTTATTCATTGATTTTAGCTCTGCGTTCAATACAATTGTCCCAAGGAAACTGATCGTGAAATTGAGAGCCCTGGGCCTGCCCCCCTCCATCTGTGACTGGATTTTAGATTTCCTGCTGGGAAGGGAACAGGATCGAGGTATTGGATAGGAAGCTCACAATAGTCACAAACGTAGGTGGCCCCCAGGGTTGTGTCCTCAGTTCTTTTTTGTATCTTCTTTTTCCCTTTGATTGCTTTGCAAAGCATAAACTAAACCGCTTTATTACATTTGCGGATGACACCACTGTCATTGGACGGATTCAGAACAATGATGAATCCGCCTATAGACAGGAGGTGAAAGACCTGGTAGATTGGTGTAACGCCAACAACCTTGACTTAAATGTCACCAAAACCAAAGAAATCATTGTTGACTTTAGGTCAAATGCATGTCTGCACACTCCCATGTGTGTGTGTGTGTGTGTGTGTGTGTGTGTGTGTGTGTGTGTGTGTGTGTGTGTGTGTGTGTGTGTGTGTGTGTGTGTGTTGATATGTAGGCTACTATTTATGTAAATTTGGATCTATGTATATTTTTTATGCATTCTTGTTTTTTTCTTCTATTTCTATTTCATCTGGTGCATCATGTGGGGTGCATTCGAAGAGGTAGTGGAGGCCTGGTAGGGTGATGTGGGTGTGTGGAGATAGAGTTGAAGGGTTTGAATGTGAACAGTCTTGGGCTCCATATCGATGGTTGTAGCCTTGTGAACCCAGCCTTCAATGTGAGTCACAGACTATGTCTGTAGGTCACGTCACGTGGAGGCTGGGTTTACTCAGGCTATCTCTGTTGCAGAAAAGGTATCTGCTCACTGCTTTTTTATTTTCTTCCTTTTGCAATGTAATAACAAAACCTCAATCAAAATATATTAAAAATGCTTTCTCAGAGATTGCCTTTATTTTTGGGATGGGGACGGGAGTTAAACTTTGAGGTCACACACTTTGTTCCTCTTGGGTGTTTGAGTTTGTCCTCCATATGTTTAGTCAAACCTTTCATCTGTACCACATCTGTCGTGTCATCATAGTCGGCTACTGTCCAACAACTATAAAGGGAAATTATAACCCCCCTTGAACATCTGTCTCTGGTCCTCATACAGATCGTATTCCACTTGGCAAGGTTTCAATATAAACCAACAGTCAGTTTTTACAATGTATTTTGGATATAAGTTGGAACTGTCCCTTTACTTCATATATCAAGGAGGAGGAGTGGAACAGGTCATTGCATTGGTGCCGGGGGGGGGGGGGGGGGGGGACTAGTGGATGCGCACTACCATTAGCAATGGTCTTCTGAAATGACCTTCACTAGATCTATATCCAATATATATAGGCTATATATATATCTTTACTCGTTTTGAAAATAAGTTGTAATCCACAATCATTCCATGTAAGCCTTGGATTTCGCCTGAAACCCCTGCCTGTGAATCAAGTTTGAACCACACCCATCTTGTGCCCGCGAGTTCCGGATTCACTTTCTTTTCACGCAATGGATGGAAGTGAAACCACGTCTCAGGTGAGCTCCTGCATCAGCAATTATTTCACGGCGGATTTAACTTGATATCAAAACAGTGTGCTCAATGGTAACGCTAGTTACTTAATTTGCATATTTAACAAGTTTATGTGGCGCATGTCCGTCTTGAACAAAGCGTCCAAGTTCTGTTTTATCGAGGTGCATTAGCGTGGCTAACAAACATTTGGTTTCTACAGCGAGCACGGTCACGCAGGCAAAAACACTCGACAGTCGAAACTCTGTTTTCCCAAGGGATTGCCATAATGGTGCCAACATGTCTTTTCACCATTTGCCACCTGCTACATCCCGCTCGACCCGCATGGTAAGATTGAAGGAAGCATGGTGAGGTTAGCTCCAGGCAGCGGTCCACCCCTATGGGTCCACCGACACGCTGCACGCCGCCTCGCTCATGAGCTAGCTTGTGGGCTATCGGCGCATGCGGCCTGTCGGCACATAGACGCAGCACCATGTAATGTTAGGTCGATAAGGTTCGGTAACCAAATTGATTTAATGTGGAAAATATAGCAAGCGATAAACTAGGACAATTCAACCCTTCAAATCGAAACGACAATAGTAACTTGCGTCTGTTGTCATATATTGTGGCTTAGAAAAAGTTAGTAATATATGATAAAGTGAGCTAACCCTAGCCAAATTAAGTTTTACTGTGTTGCTTGTTGTGAGTGAGCCTGACGCTTCATTCACACAGACAACCTACGCCTTGCCTTGCCTCAACCCACGCCTACGCCGAGCTGGGCGTGAACCTGTTACACGCTTTTGCGATCACACCGCACGCCTTTTGCACGCCGAACCTGGAGCCGAGTCACAAGCGCCTCTCCTCTCTCCCGACTGTATTTTTTCACGTGTTGTCCAGAATTGTCATGGGTAGCCTCTAGGTAAAATAAATCTGATATATTTAATGTTCTATTGATGCTGGATATGTATAACCAGGTCTGACTATAGTCGGACATTTTAGAGAGGTAATCTTGCAAGAATATGTGCTGGCACAACATTGTCCATCTTGCTTCTTCGGTGGCTATTCTCTCCTGAAGATTTGTTTGCCGACAGGGAGAAAGCCCCACGTGATAGCCACCCGTCAGTCTCTCTCTCTCGCTCTCTCTCTCTGCTCAACACTGTTGTAGAAACTCCATTTTATTTTGAAATTCAGTTGAATTTGCCATTTCCCACGGATATTGTTGCGTTTTTCTTTCATGGCTTGACAGAAAAGCCTGCCTGCACGCTCCTTGTCGGCTTCAAAATAGAACTCACGCCTATTCGATAAAATCGGCAAGGCACAGGCAAGGCGTGGGTACACGCAGGGTTCACGCTCAGGCTCACGGTGTACACAGCCTCGTTGACTAAAACGGACGCCTATTAAAAAGCGTGGGTAAAGGCAAGGCATAGGCAAGGCTTGGGTCGCCGCTGTGAACCCAGCCTGACGCCACGTTCACACACACGCCTAGAGCGACGCTTTAAGCAACGCCTAAAATTTAGGCGTCCTTGTTAACAGACGAGAGCGTTCACACGTACCGCTGCCACGCTGCGCTGAAGCCACGCTCGCGCTGCGCTGCATTTATCGTTTAGGCGTCTGTTCTATTTTTCAGCGTCTAGGCACGCTGAACTGTCAAGCTGGCTGTTGTTTCTGACGGACTTGGGCCATATTTTCTACCGAGTTTGCCCAAAAGGGAGGGTGGAGCGCGAATTAACGAGTGCATAGTAGGAGAGCTGTCCTTAATGTGTTCCTCTATTAACGTCTTTTCTGTCAGATGTATATATACCCCCCCTGTCTAACCCTAACCAAGATCTCCTGTTATGAATCTTGCTGTAATGTCTCCCACAGGAGCGGATAGAGAGAGCTGTACGCAGCTTTGTTGCCATTCTGAGCAATGTACAACTTCCAAGTGTGACACTGGCTGGGCAGTCAGCCACAGCAACCAGAGACATGCAAAGGTATGTAGAACATTGTGAATTCCCCAAGATCACTGAGGGCTCAAGACATCATAAATACCCTTATTTGGTTTACTGATACTTTGGATATTACAGACAGAGCAATCGCATGACAATGGGTCTCCATTTATGGCCCGTTCCTTTATAGCAAAATAACATGGGATGTGGAGGCTAAATTAGGTCACATCAATTTTGTTAGCGTTGCATTTTCAGACAACTGGAGCTGGGAAGTTCACTGTTGAATTGCGTCGCATCCGTTTAAACGAGTCAGCTCTTGGTCAGATCCAGTCGCTAGCCAGCCTAGTCATTGTTCGCAATAACAGTAGATAAGGCATTTTGCACATACAAAAACTGCATGTCCACACAAATATAAGTTGGGCAGTATGGTATGACAGGCATGAGTCTAATATGTTTGTTCATTATTGTTACTCAGTATAACTTTGAACGGGTCCAAGGCAGGAACGCATACCAAGATTAGTGAGGTGAAGGCTCTGGGAGTGGTTTTCGAAGTGGGGCTTTCTTTCTGTTGTCACTGGCTAATTTCCTACACTGATAGCCTATGTAATCTTTATGTTCCAGCCAACAGCCTCCAGCCGGTCTCCACCCGCCACCTCATAGACAGACGCCAGCTCGCATACAGACTACGGTAATGTCATGTCACGATTAATACTGACCAAAATGACCAGTTGTCTGAGTTTTAGCACGGTTTAGTTCAAATGTGCTCACCATTTTTACAATGGACTGACACTGAAATCAGTTGACAAAATTGTATATTTGAAACTCAGACCCAAAAGGTACTGCTACATTGACTGAAATAATTTCACCAAGTCTGCGCACGCGCTTCTGGGAAGACAGTTGCTCACTTTGGTTGATGGTGAACAGTAGCCTATTTACCATATTTTTCCAAAGCTCTGTGATCACAATAACAGTCTCAAGGGTTTACAGATCATTTAAATTTAATGTAATAATACTAACTGCAAAGAATTGTATCACGGCTTATCATCAAATCGCTAAGTGTTTTATCTCTACACCAGATACCAGATCGCCTCCAGACACCAGCTCGCCTTCAGCTACCAGCCCAGGAGCAAGCAGCCTCAAGTAACAACTGGGACATGCAAAGGTATGGTAGTCATGTACAGATTAGCCATTTCTCATTGCTGTTTATGTTCATGGATATGTGCAGCTTTGGCTTATTTATGCTCCAGAGTGTATTATTGGGATGGAAATTGAAAATATAATTGAATGAAAATAAAATAGCTGAAATCTTGAGGGTAATTTTAGACACTCAATCACGGTATTTAGGGGCATTCTGAGATTTCTTGGGGCTTTCTTGCTGTTGCCACTGGCTAATTTCCGACACTGATAGCCTATGTAATCATTATGTTCCAGCCAACAGCCTCCAGCCGGTCTCCACCCGCCACCTCGTAGACAGACGCCAGCTCGCATACAGACTACGGTAATGTCATGTCACGATTAATACTGACCAAAATGACCAGTTATCAGAGTTTTAGCACGGTTTAGTTCAAATGTGCTCATTCAAATGTGCTCACCATTTTTACAATGGACTGACACTGAAATCAGTTGACAAAATTGTATATTTGAAACTCAGACCCAAAAGGTACTGCTACATTGACTGAAATAATTTCACCAAGTCTGCGCACGCGCTTCTGGGAAGACAGTTGCTCACTTTGGTTGGTAAACAGTAGCCTACTTACCATGTTTTTCCAAAGCTCTGTGATCACAATAACAGTCTCAAGGGTTTACAGATCATTTAAATTTAATGTAATAATACTAACTGCAAAGAATTGTATCACGGCTTATCATCAAATCGCTAAGTGTTTTATCTCTACACCAGGTACCAGATCGCCTCCAGACACCAGCTCGCCTTCAGCCACCAGCCCAGGAGCAAGCAGCCTCAAGTATCCACAGGGACATGCAAAGGTATGGTAGTCATGTACAGATTAGCCATTTCTCATTGCTGTTTATGGATACTACAACTGTCTGTGATTAGAGTTCGTAAAGAAAACTGAATTTCCATTCATTTTATAGTTTTTGACATAATGGGTTAATTTGGGATTTTTAGTAGAATGACAATGTTATTCTATAGAGCCCATTTTCAAATTGTTTGACAGGTCATTTCCAGCATTCTTCAGCCAGGGGAGGAAGAACCGTGGAAAGAGGTCCTTTCCGAGCACCAGTCTCATAGTTCATACAGGCAAACAGATTGAGTTCAATTTCTGTCTGATGGCCGAGAGCACCAACAAAACTCCAAAGAATGAGACGAGGCTTCTGCAGGCAGGACTTGGGAGGCGTACACTCAGCATTAATGAAAATGCTGACCATACAGAGGTATTACATTTGTCTCTAATTCAGCCCAAACATGTATTAATGCAATGTGGTGCATCATTCTGGAGCTGTCGTTAACATAGGAATTATTAAAAAGGCCACAGCCCATACTTTCATTTGTCTACACCAGTCATGGTGACATAACCTACTTGTAATTTTTGAACAGGGTACATGTTACTATGCCCTAGAGCGGGGGGGCAACTGTTTTTCATGGGGCGCCACATGAGAAACCCAGATTGTTGCCGGGGTCCCAACAAATATTGTCATGCCGTAACCCATGGATGGGCAACTTTGATGATAGAGAGGGCCACACAAAAAATTACTCGTTACTAGGGATGGAACGATACCTGCCTAAGTATCTCGATACTCAAACGATACCACGGCAAAAACCTAAAACATCAGGAAACATGTGCCCAGTACTCTACTGAGCACATTTTCTCCATTTCTATTTGTTTAGCAGAACTCTGCCAAGGTGTATTGAGTAATTTCATTTTGTGTTCAGTCTACTTTAGTACACTGCACTGCATGTGGGCTAATAATCCTGGGCTTCTAAATGTGTTTTATTTTGGCACAAGGAAGGGATATTAACATGTTGTCCTGCGTATTAATGAATGTCATTATGTTTCTTATTTGCATGCACAATAAATAGGCTATTGAAATATATGCTATGGTGGTGGTTTATTATATGGTGTAATTTTTCATGTCAGGTGTGTTTTTGACAATTAATCACTATATCATTAATAATTGGATTATTGTAAATATTAGTATGGGGGACATGGGATTGCTGCATGCCATGTAAGGGTTTAATGACACTCTATGGCCTTGATTTAATTATTTAGTACATATTTGAGTCAGGGCCATGGTGTTATTAGGGCTTTTGCATTATGCAGTGGTCTGATGTCCCCTATAGGTAGGCTACTTGAGTTTATGATTTCTTTGATATTTGCTTTATATACACCGTCATGTCATGACTGTTCATCCTTTCTGTGCTCATACTACGCAGCACATATCGCCTTAATTGCCTCGTCAAACTCCTTGCCGCGGAGCGAACTTGTTTACACGCGTTTGACTTATGAGGGCATGCATGTTGTCCTTCACATTCGCTAAAACGGTCGGTCTTTGAACCAAACTCTTTGAACAAGTCGGGATTGCATGTCGGAGAGAAATAGCCTGGTTCGATGTATTGGATCCATTCACCTGTCGCTGGGTTTCCAACCAAAGGTATTGCAACTTTTAATCGAATATTCAGAAAGTTGGCAAAAGAAAATGCGTAGCCTATTATCCAGGTAATGTTCCACCCACTACCGTTATGCCTAATGTCAGGAATGTTGAAGAGGAGGGGCAATTAATTGACGTGATTAAAAGCTCTCCAGACGCCGCCAGGCAAACCCTCAAACGAGGGAAATTAACCCCGTTCTCTGATGTGAAAACATCCTAGCCTGATATTCAGACTGAAGTGGAGGGAATCATGATGGCTTGGTGACAGAGCACACTGATGTCTGCCTCTGCGGAGCAGCTGCTAACGTTACACGTGTGTGCATTTGTCTCGCTATGAAAAACATCACATAGCTGTTCATGATTATACAGAGGTACGTAAAATGTATTACCAGACGGCACTCTTCAATTCGGCATATATATAATCCACGGAGAGGTTACAGTAAGTGAATAAAATGTCAATTCTGGATGTGAGTCATCTATTATCCCGCTCTCTTCCTCGTTAAAAGTGCATGTTTTTGAATGCAGTTTGGTTAAATGGTCGCTCATCCGCTCGTTGCGGCTCCCAGACGTTTGGTAGTTGGCGCTGGTCGCACACTGACGCAACTCATGACATTTTAAAAAGTATCGGTACTAAATTAACGTGGTATAGTACCGTTTTTAACGACAGGGTAGCGCGGTACCATTGTGGTACCGGTATATCGTGCATCCCTACTCGTTACTAGATTTTGCCAAGGGCTGAATGGCGCCAGCGCAAACATTTTTGGGCATTTGAAGCCAGGGTTAGAGGAATAACAAATTTTAATTAACAGTTGTGATGTCATTATTCAGTCTTAACCACTAATATTTGATCCTTTTCTCACTCACTCCTGTTACCACCTGCTCTCCCTGCAGGGCTTGAAATCACCTTTTTTGACTACCTGCCAATATGGTGCTAGATTTTAAAGTTACCAGCCAATTAGAATTTCCACTAGCCGAAATATTTTTCTTGAAATAAACCAGAATCTGAGTGGGTTAATTAAATCATAAGTATCAGTAAGTGGCCTGGGATTCTCAAAGCCTGTGTTGCGGGACACGCAAGAACAAAAATGCACTCTTGAAGCTAAATGAATCCAAAACCAACGAGTTAATGATTTAAACATTTACTTCAATGTAGAACAGTCATTTCTTACACATGAGATTACTTTTAGCCTTTTAGTCATAAAGATTTATGAAAGATATTCCATATTCCAGACTGAAATGCTATAACAGAAGTGGAGTATTGGCCAGAATGACATGAACATTTGGAAACTTATTCAGCGGGTATCTTGCATGTTGCATTCAGGTACATTGTAATTTTTTTTTTATTTATTTTTTTGCAATTCCATCGCGGGCCACACAGGGGGCGCCCGCGGGCTGTATTTTGCCCATGTGTGCCCTAGAGTATCTCTACCTGAAGACCTTATGTGAGATTTCTGCCAAATCGCCTCTCAATGGAACAGTATGTGTATTATAGTTTTGGATCTGTGATGCTCGTAGATGCCAGTGTTTAAAATATGTAGTTTTGGCAAAAATTGAAATAAGAAGTAACTACAGGTGCATTTGGAGAGCGCAGATCTCCGCCAAGGCCAATAGTCCAATCTGCTATGATATGCAAATTTGGTGAGTCACATCAGAACCGCTCCCAAATTTATTGAGTTCTTCCTTGGCCCATGCTACAACCTACCACCAAGTTTCATGAAAATCGGCCCAATAGTTGATCAATAACCCTGTGAAAAACACAGGCGGGATTTAAAACATAACCCATGGTAAGTAATGCGGTATGGAAAAGTATAGAATTAGATTGAATTAATTTAAATGTCTGGATATTTTTTTGAAAAATAGGATGGAAAAATCTTTCCAGACTATTGCTGCTATTATGTTCGGGCAACTTTCTGCATGGGAGTGTGGACTGAATGGCCACATACTGTACAAGGTCAGAAAGTAGTATACATGTAAACGGTATTAATCACATAATAAATGTCAAAATATATATATATAAAACGGCTCTCAAATCGAGCAATCTGATTGGCTCACAGCTGTGGCATAATGAGCATATCCAAAGGTAGAAGGGAGACACGCACATCCCAGCCTAGTAGGGCAGGTGCAGAACTTAGTGATAAGTGCAGAGAAAGTTAGTAAAAAGTTTGCACACTGCAAGGGCTCCAATTAAGGATTTTTATTGCAACACCGTGGGTAACGTTTCAGGCAGCACCCTGCCCTTCTTCAGACCATGAGCAAAAAACCACAGTCAATATACCACAGTTAAAGCCACTCACTGTGTGAAGCAAAAGGCTGAGAAATAATGAGGCGAGCAGGCAACGGGCTCACTGTCAAACAGCTAATCTAATTTTTGCTCTTCTCATTTTTTAAACACTGATTTAAGACATGTTAATGTTAATATTAATAATTTTCATATTGCCATACTTGGTAAGCGTTTTATACGGCGGTGGGCGAAAACACCCTTGGGCTTTGGTGTCGTATTATGAGCATATACCAGATCTATTGCTTAAATATGTATGTGTGTATGTGGTTAATGTCATGAGCTGATTATGGTGGTCAAAGCTGCTGCTCAGGGTTGTAGCTCAGAACAAAATATCTACAGACATGAATCTTTTCACACATTATCATGTAGGTTTTGCAACCTTCTCTGGTCCTAAGGCTAAATTGGGCATTTCCAGAATCAAGAGAAAAGGATGGGGAGGGTACATGACACGAGGATTTATGATTGACATGTCATGTCTCAATCTAGATTTCCAGACTCCTCATTGAAGAATATCCCAAAATGGCAGATCTTACAGGAGGATGGCTCCTATACAAAGCGGCAGGTATGTATTGTGGCCCATTTCCACTGCTGGTATTAGCGGGGCCCTGCCAAGGTCTTCTCACTTTTTTTGTCTCATTCCACTAATCAAAAACATGCACAGTTGGGGTTGAGTTGTGCTAGTTTTGGTCCCTGCTTTGTTGAGGTTCCAGCTGGTACCATACGGTGACGTGAAAACACTACACACGACTGATTGGTCAGGCAGAATCGTGTTTACTGATCTACTGTCAATGCTGGATACCAGTTCACGTGGGGCTTACCTTCTCTTCTGTTATTTCCATCAGTCTTTTGTGTTGCTGCCTTCGGCTCTGGTGAAATAAAATCGATCTCCTTGCTCAGCTTTAACATGACGGTGGTTTTCAATTGTTTTGAGAGAAAAAGTCAGCTGCTCTGGAACCCCTTGCAGTTGCGTGTTACGTCGGCTCCGCTAGGCCGGAGACGGGGGTTTAGTGAAGCCGCGGTCATGCCTGGTGAGAGGCCGCCGGGGTAGTGGCTTCCCATCTCCCCGTAGCGTAACCCCCGTCCCCCGCGCAGCTCATGCATGTATTGTAAATGACAACAAATTGATATCCATTCTCCTGGCCGATGGTCACATTTTCCCATGTAGGTCATTTAGAGGCGCCAGTATTTCATAACCTGTTTAAAACTTCTGTGTATGGATTTAATTTTAATAAATTATAGCCTCATGTGCGGAGGGCAGATATGTGGTCGCTATGATGACCAGGTGTGGGCGGAGGCGAGTAAACTTGCTATGGAAGCAGTGTCTCAAGTAGAGACGAGTAAGGCCAGGTAGAGTAGAGCTGTACTGTGCTGTTATATGTGGTGGAAATGAGCCATTAATGTATTTACAAAGAACCTTATGTCTGAGGGAAACACGTAATAATATCTACACTTGTGGTCTTTGTACTGTATAAAAGTAGCAGACTGCAAGTGTTCTGATGTTTTGTCAACACACTTCAGGAGGCACTTGGTCATTTTGCAAAGTGCCTACTGATCCTTAAAGGAAGACATTGACACTTGAAATGTCATTTACTTTTCTATGGGCCAATAATGCATCGAGAGGATGCATTTGGTATTTGTAAATTATATGCCCTGTTAAACATTGGAGAAAAAAAAGTGTTGACCCAAAGCTGAAAGGTATCCATTAATGAATACAGGTAGATGCATAAAGTAGATCACACGTGAGACATTTGTATCTAGTAATGTGGGCCCAATAGCTTATATATAGGGATGTTTAATAGCATGTCATGTATCCTAATCATTTCTCCTTCTGCCGTGCATATAAACTCATTATTTGTGGGATAAACCCAGCCCTTAATAATACAGCGGTGTTGGGAGGGTGCATAAACCAGCTGCATTTGGGCATTTAAATTAATGGGGTAGTCACTTATCACCTACACTTACTCTGTGGCATGTGAACGAACACGTTGGAATTGGAAAAGAAACAGTCTTCAGCACATAGAGGCAGAAATGTGTCGTCCTTCCAAATAAAAATAATTACTTTCTGTAGTCTTTTAATAACTTGCACTTAAAATAGTGGATTACAACATGTGTCTCATCCATTTGTATTGTTTTTTTTAATAAATATTGTTTTTTTCTATTCTAATTTGTGAGGTGGTAGCGGACAGAGGACGCTTTCTGTTGTGGCCCAAGCCTCCCAAGGCTACACCGCCAAGATGCTAAAGTCCAGCACAAGCAATGGGAAACACCTGTTATATATAGTTCCTCTTCAAGATAAATTGGACACGACACCTCTTCCTCCTGATGCTGAAGAGTTCATCAAAATGCCCAAGTCACAGTGCAAGAGTTGTGGGATCACTATGCCCCTTCAGTTGCTTGTCAGCCACATTGAAAGTTGTGTAAGTCTCTAGTAATTCCACCCTAAAAACTTCAGGTTTACAGTCAATAATTACAGTAAACTTCAAACAAAATGTCATATATATAGAAGGAAAATTATTTGTACACTGAAATGTCAAATACATTGCCAGGAATATAACACTGAAGAGCTCCAGGAAGGTGTTATGGAGATGCATGAAGCTGAAGGTGACACAGAGAGGGACGAACCTCAAGATGACATGGAGAGCCAAGAAGAACCAGATGTGGTTTGCATTGAAGATCAAAAAGAACCAGAAGTCCAGGTTAGATGACAGTAAATTTGAAAACTTTGTGTATCCATACCACGAACATATGAAGCAAACCAACTATACTTATTAAATATTCTTGCTCACTTGTGACCGAGATGGTATTTAAATCTAAAACGACATGCAGGATTCCCACAGGTCCTTGAAATCCTTGAAAGTCTGAATTTGAAAAAAGAAAATGCAAGGCCTCAAAAGTTAATAGACATGGGTCCTTGAAAGTGCTTGAATTTAGGGTCGCTATGTTCCGCTGTCTGTATATGCCTCACACCACGTTTGTGCTGGTGAATTAAATGAGAAGGTAACTTTGCTCTTCAAGAGGAAAATAAGTCCATCTCTATTGGTCAACGTACACAAAACAGCATATTGTTTTGCTGTGCTGTGTTGGTGATGGCAGACTTGAACAGCACAGTTGAGAAGTGTTCACACATTCAAACCTCTCTTTTTAATTGTCTGTGAGCTTCTGCTAGTAAATTCTCAATGTAACGGTAATTGATCCATGTCTCAGTTCTTGTGCCATATGCTGTGTTTGGTCCTTGAATTTGATGTTGATGAAGGTGTGGGAACCCTGGACAGGACCAACTGTACTTTGCATCTGCAGCATTGCGTCTATCATAAATAGAGAATGTTTGACAAGTTCTAGTTTTCCTTTCAGCCTACCTGTCCAGTTTGTAATGTCCAGTATCCTGCAGCTGTCCTGCTCTATCATGCCAGTTCATGTGGTGAAAGGTAATCAAATTTCATTGTGAAAGTAATTACAAATATATCCAAGTTTCCACCCCCCCCCCCCCCCCCCCCCCCCAACATAAATAAAATAAGTGTGGACACACAGATCATAAATGTTATATACATTGAAATTAATCTGTTTCTGAATTAAAGTGCACCTGAGAACCTGCCAGGTCCATCAAGCAGAAATGAGGACGTCGGAACTGATAGGGGTGGTATTGGAAACGGTGTGGTCAGCGGTGCATTGCGAGAGGTTGATCCAATTGAAGAGAGGGGCTTTGCTGGTGTGTTAATTTAAATTTACACTACATTAGTAATTTGTTGATCTCTACATATGGATTAAATACAAATTTTATATTTATATATATATAGATGTTTTTTCTTTCTTTGATTGGAGAACTGAGCCAGGTCATTCCTTTCTTTCTCAGATTGGAGAACGGAACCAGATCCCTCAAAGGCTGCAAAGAGATTCAAACAGGACGTTTTGAATCAGCATTTCACCGGAGACCCACTACGCATCTGTTTGGATCTCAACGACAACACAGTAGACCGGGAAAGGGCAATCCTGTCTTTCTATAAGACGGCCAGTGTTGACTGGGGTTCCCCTCTGTGGTGCACAATGAAAGGTAAATGGTACATATAAAAATAAATGTGTGTACCGGTACTGTTTATGTATGCATATGTGTATATATAGATATACATATATACACAGGTCCCCATTGACTTCAGTACAGTACAACCATTGTCAATGGTGACAAGTACTCTCCAGTTGTGCTGCCACCCTCCCTGTGTTGGATCAGTGGTCCCCAACCACCAAGCCGTGGACCAGTACCAGTCCTTTTTTTTTTTTTTAACATAGGCTATAATATACGCTGTGTGGTAGTTGAAACATAGTTTCAAGTTGACGTTTTTCATTTATGTTTGTAGTTGAAACAAAAACATCAATACTGTAGGCTACATACAGTACAACACAAAAGGCCGTTATTTGCCCTTTGTCGCCACCTGGTGAGTAAATATATATAACAAACCATTAAAATAGAGAACCCGTCCGTGACTTTTTTCCATGTGTCTACCGGTCCTTGGCACAAAAAATGTTGGGAACCCCTGTGTTAGATGGAATAACTTTACCTGTTTAAACTGTCTTGAGGGTGAGTAGATGATAGAATTTTGTTTTTTGGTGAGCTGTCCCTTAACGAGGAATGTTGGGAACACTCGAGGGGCAGAGCATGATTGTTAAAAAGTTTTATGTTACGGAGAGGTGTCATGTCTTTAGATGACATTGCAGATAATTCCATAGGATTTCTACACTAATGGCAAACAGTATTTTCATAACTATTCTCTGTTCACTGATGTTTTGGTTTTGTTGGCTTAGGAGATCCAGCAGTCGGTGATGGTGTTATTCGTAATTACTTTGCCACAGCCATGTCCATACTTGTGAATGGCTTTACTATCGGTAAGCAAAAATTAATATGCATTTATTTCAGAGCTGTTTTTATGATTAATTCCTTTTGGATCACTGTAGGTCTGACCAGGGTTCCCACATGCCCTTGAAATCCTGAGTTTCTCAATTTGATAAATAAAAACCAAGGCCTTGAATGTTTCTGAGAATAGACACGGGTCATGTAAAGTGCTAGAATTTATATAGAAGGCAAGAAACCACAGTCTGCCATCACTGTAAAATGGCACCATTGAGAAGTGCAGTGACGCCTCTATAATTGTCTTGAGTGTCTGTAAAGCCTGCCTGTGTTGTAACAGTAATTAACTTTGGTCCGTGTCTCAAAACTATGCATGTTGGGTCTTTCAATTTGAGGGATTTTGGACTGGAAAATCCTTGAATTTGATGTTTAAAGTGTAACTTACCCCCAAAACACTTTTCCTAATGTGTACATGTGAATATAAATTAGCTCATTTTTAACCTGTAGCCTAGTCAACCAGAAGAATATCGGTTCTTTACATTACCCTCTGTGATTTCACTTTTTTCTTACTTTAAGGAGGAGGTGCCAAACGTGTTCTGTTCAATGGTGCGGATGGGCACTTGATTCCCTCAACATCCAAAGACCTACTGGACGGTGATTTGTTTGTTGTTGCTGGACGAATGATTGGACACTCATTCCTACATGGTGGGCCAAGCTTTGGTGGTCTCAGCCCTGCCATCCTCCATGTGCTGCTTGGTGGACCTCCAGAAGAAGCACCAATAGTGATTGAGGACGTCGCTGACATCGATATCCAGGACACAATCAAGTTGGTATAAACTTATCCAATTTTTTGGGGGATTATTGGAACTTTCAGGAATTTGGAGTAATGCAATTTAAATATTTTTTGTGCAGATCTACATTAACATAATCTAGTTCTACTTTGCACGAGCTGTAAGTCCCATTAGCTTGGTTGCCACTGGTCAGGAAAGTGCTTAAATTAAAACAAATTAAATCATGTACTTGAAAGTTCTTGGATTTATAAGTAGGACCTATAAAAGTGCCAGGATGCTCGGCATATCTATACCTTTTTTTACATCAAAGGTCCCACTAGTACACATGTTTTTGTTAACCGGGGGGGCAGCGGCAGCATCGCCGTTTAAACTTTTATATCGCACTCTCAACCCGCGTTTCTCCACACCTGTGGGCTGTCTCTTCCCCCTCCCTTTTGCCTTCTCGCACGGCTGTCCAGATGCAGTCAGGCCACCAGCCAAAACAAAATGGAAACTTCCGGTTAAAAATGTCAAACTAATGTCATTTAAACAAGTAAATAGCCTAACTGATGCACGTTGGAGGAGAAAAAGGTGTTTAAACAAACGAAGCAGCAAATGTGTCAAAATACTCTATCGGCTAAACGGCCCGACTTGGAAACTTGTGGGATTTTTGGCCAGTCTAAAAGGGCTTCTAGATAATGGGACTTTAATGTATAAATTAAATAAATATGACCCTATTAATGTGGAAATTAACTTTTAGTGAAATTCATTTGTTCTCATTTTCATTATTAGCTGGATGGCACAAAGGAATTGTCAGAGGAAGAGCAGGGCTCTATCAATGAGCTGGCAGTGTCCTGGGATTTCCCTCGAGTCACATCAGAGAATAGGAGATACCTTCTGGAACAACTTCTTCTTCATGCTGTGAGTATTGTGTGCTGCTATCTTCTACTCCCTCCCCACCGTCCAGTGTTCAACTGCCTGTGGACAGGTGTTCTGGCCTGGCATTCATCGGCACCGGGCTTGGTCCTGCTCCAGTCCCACCTAATGTATCCAGTTTGTGCGGTCACTGCTGTGTTCCCACCCTTACTCTCATCCATTTTCAGACTCTGGGGTCCGTATTTTAATTCATAATTTTTTTGTTTGCTCAGGGTTTCTTAAAAATTTGAGTACCAAGGTTTTTCTGTTCCCTGTGTTAATTGTACAGTCAGGATGGGCAATGTGATATCCTGTGGTTTGAAATAAAGAGGCAGAGAAGTTAAGCTTCTTTTCACTTTCACTGCAGGCTTTATTCTGCTTTCCCTTAGAAATGGATAGGGAGACATTCAGCTACAGCCTCAATGCATAAATGCTAGTAGTTCACAATGTAGTGACAAGAATTTAACATCAAAAGCTGGCCAACACTGTTCTTTCAAACATTGACCAATAACTAAGAGACACATGTACTGTGTGAAATGGTTTTTCATCTGCAATGTGTACATTCACAAATGGTAAAGTCAAATTAAAATGTACTTCTGTCTGTAAAATATGAATTATTTCCCAGAATTTTATGTTGGGTTAATTCTGAACTACGGTATATACGGCCATTAAAACACATTTTGAAACATTAGCACTGATAATAGTTTCTCTATACTTTAACTGGTGGACAGAAAAGTTTGGCACCCTGCCTGCACACGTGGGGATTGATAGGTTTATTATAAGAGCAGAGTTGAAGATGTGTAAGGCTGCTTGGCATTATGTTGTTATGAAATTATTTTGCAGGTCCTTCAGAGAACCTCCAGACAAGTGAAACAGTTCCGGCGCGGTTTAAAGGAGACAGAGATCTGGCCATTGGTGACAAAGAGGACAGACACGGCTTCGCTTCTTTTTCCAAGTACGCCTGATCTCCAATGCACACCACAGGTAAATGCATAAAATAAAAAAGCACTCCTCTAACCCATGGAAGTGGGTTTGATTTTCTACTTTCAGTCAGCCACTGGTTTCTGTACATCACAACTTGAGTAGAGTAGCAATTGTTTCTTGACTGAAATAAATATTTTGCTAATCAAACCATTATAGTTTTGTTTTGTATGCAGAAGTTCCGAATATATCTGCTTCTAAAAAAAGTGAGGATTTCAAAGACACCCACCCACCCCCTCCAACATAACTCATTATTTTTGACTGTCGGTTTGGGGGGGGATTTGAAGTCACTTTTGACTGGAAATTCTAACTACTTTTTAAATCGTTTGTCATTTCTGAGAATTTCTAAAATAATTGTTTGATTATTCTTTAATGATACTAAAATTGTTAGTTGCAGCAGTACTTGGGAGAGGCCTGAAACCTGTTACAGATGCTGTAAATTGCATTCTACCACTTTTCCATTGTTCTAAAATTACAATGTTATTCGATAAGCAAATAACCGCTCAGACATGGTCATCTTGAAGTATCTGGAATTTGATTCACAAATGAATGGACACCAATGGCTGCCTGAAACCAAGGAAAATTAATCGACAATCTTATGGATGGTTTGGAAAATTATCAGAAATGTAAAGTACACTCACTCCAGCTTGACCATGCCCTAATCACACTAGAAATGTAATCAGTATGTGGAGTATTTCTTGGTTATCTGTATGGATTTATTCTACTTGAAGCCCCCCTCCAGCCAGTTTTGTCATTTTTAAGATATTTCATCTATCTGTGTTTTTTCCTGCTCTGCCAATTATATAGTGTTTTCCACTGCATTTTGTTGAGAAATAACCTTAGTTTGGGCTCAGTCTTAAATTAGCTCACACGCTAGAAACGGGTGCTGACATCAGCGTTTGTGGTTGTCAATGCTCACGTCACCCGTCATATTAATAATATACAATATTACAGTGAATACAATCTGCCGTTAGCTTGGGTTAGCTAAGTCTGCTAACGTAGTTCTGGCTCAAAACGCCGCGATAGTAAGTTTTAACCAGTTCGAGGTACTCTTTCAATTTATTTTGCTTATATGCCCACCAGCTTTGATATCTGTTGGCTGGTTATGCTGATATTTATATCAATATGTGGCTTCTGGGTGAACGTTTAGCGGAGTGGAGGCAGCCATACTGTTTCTGGTCTAACCGGCTAGAAGAGAGATGAAGATCTTATTGAAGGTGTGAGCGAAGCTCGGCCAAAAAACACAGGACATCTTACCAATAGACTAACTTTAGTGCATATATTAGACTGGTGACGTAGTTGATGACGGTGTGCAGTTTTTCATTTCTAGTGTACAGCAGGATTGTACACAGGTGGAAAACTGACTGGAGGGGGGCTTTAAAGGAACACTGCCGGTTTACAACCAGCTTTGTAGGACAGTTATTCAGAGTTGATCATTTAAGTTGTGGATCATCAGTGATGTCATGTGTTCATGAATGACATCAATGGTTTACAACTTAACTCAAATCTACTCTGAACTGTCAAACCAAATGAAGGCATGCAAAACTGTTAACAGTTTATAATACTGATCTTGTAATGATACAAAGCTGGTTTAAAATCAGCTGAGTGTTCCTTAAGTTTATCAGATCTGTATGGAAAATAAGGTGTTGACTGATGCACAATTTTTTTTGTGTCAGATGGTCTTGGACAAGATAACCTGGCCCACAGAGGACGAACAAGATGAGGAAGACAGAGAGGTCTCTGTGGAAGACACATGTAGGATCACAGGATTCCTTCGTACTTTCATTGCAAATGGTAAGCAAATGTCAGCTCCTAGTTTAATTTCTGATTTCTGCGTGCTGCTGATGGACAGCTCCTATCTTTAAAGTAAAAAGTGCTGTGAGAACACATTGTTTGGCCTCTGCACTCCGTTTCTCCCCTCATGTCCTCTCCCTTGGAACGGTGGGACACAAATGCATACCGTTGGAAGTACAGGGATAGCCCCTCAGGTTATATAACTGGATCTGTTAAAATAACAGGATGGATTTTAATTTTAGGGGACAAGAGTTTTCTTCCTCTAATTTCGTTTGGATCTGTGGGTTCACAGCTACAGTACAACCCAAAGCACAAATTAAATACAATTCAATAATGAGAGGCTAGAAGGAAAGTACAATAAACTTTAATGATTTAACAAACAACACTGAATGAAATGGAATAATGAATGGGATGGTTAATCAGACATTGACTAGGGGAAGTAGCCTTCATTATTGAAAATAGTCTGAGACATAATTTATTGTGGTGAACCTTTGATTTTGCATTAATTGTTATTTCAAAATAACTGAAAACCGTACTTTCTTCTGTCCATTGGTAGCATCTTCAGACCTGCTTGGGAAACTTGTGCAGTTCTGGGTGGGCTGGAATGTGCTTCCCAGTGCCTTGCGTGTTGAAGTGGAGCCGACTCCGCAGGATGGCTTCGCATACCCGAGGTCTTCAACCTGCTTCAACCTGCTTAAACTCCCAGAACGTTACAAAGACTATGAAAGATTTGAAGAGGAAATCCTTGCTGCTATCGCGAGTGTAGATGTTGACCCGGGTTATGGACTGTCGTAAGGAGATGTCGTAAGGAGATGCCTCCTTGTTCTTGTTTAATTGTTGTTAATGAGTTTATTTCTGCAATAACTGCATTTATGGTTCGGCTTTAACATTTGGTGAGGCATGCTTGATTCCTCAACGTTGTGTCCATAAGACACCCCATGCTTTTTCTCTCACTTCACCATCCTGTGTAATCAGCTGTATTCTGCTAACTTTGAGAATAAACTATCTGGAGAAACTTATTGGACTGACACTCATTAGAAGAACATCATAGTCACACTAAGAAACTGCATGGGTTATGTAGAATGCTTTTTGGGAAACCTCTATCCCTGAGAGAAGGGAGGCAGGAGCCCCGGAGCAGGGCTGCTGAAGGACAGTTGGGCCTGAGTCGACGATTTGACCCGACAATAGTGACTACACACTGGAGCACACTGAAGTAAAATCAATAGACTCAAGAGGGATTAGCTGATTGGAGATCAACTATCAATGTTCTGTAATGTTCATGTTCTGTATCTCTTTAAAGTTTTCTCTTTTAAATGCATAATGTTTGTTCTTCAGGCTGTACTCGGACACCTTTGAAATTCCATTTTGTGTTGTCTTCAAGAATTGGACTTGTGGAACATTTGTGTCAAGTTCTGGAGTAAAGTTAATAGATGCTGGTTTTGAATCTGAAGGACACTGCAAAAGTGAAAAGGCATTGGTCCCATGGAAACCCCATAACACATGAAGGTGCAGTTTGATAGCCTGGGTAAACCCAGCCCCCAGTGACCTGCTCTCAGGCTCACCCTGCTTAGTCACAAGTTGATCAGGCGGGCTGGAGGAAAGACTGAATCCACACCACAGAATGTGAGCTCACGTGATGAGGATAGTTTACCAGGCTAGTTATTTGTTGCAGCAGCTGAATTGCAGTAGCACTTTATAGTGTTCGTTTTAAAAGCTTTTCAAATGTTTATGAATACTATAACTGCATTTTGAGAAAACCTAAATAAAAAAAGCTATTTCTCAACAATTTATTTTGACTTTCATTGTTGCATGTAAATGTTTGGTTATATCAAACGTATATTACAATGTCATTTAGCATGAACTTTATTGTGGAAATAAACTTGGTCCCATAATAGTTGATTTTAATAGTGTTCATCAGCTACGGCTACGCCTTTGTTGGGAAGAAGATTTTGAAGCGTCAGCATGGTCCCAGCAGCCGCAGTACCTACTCCAGTACAGTAGGTGGCCAGTAAAACAGTTTACTGTTACTATGGTAATGGGTTAACAAAACGCACCCATGTACCCTGTATCACACTATAGGAGCAGAAATTGACGCCTGTCAACTATGAATCAGACTATTTTTTACTGAATAGGCCAGGGGACGGAAATTACTTTTTCCAAAGGATCTCTACACTGACAGCTGTGACGGTTTTGGCTATACCAATATCCAAACTCGATTATGGAGAAATTGGTCTTCTGCAAAAACAAATGACACCAAATAAACTTAACCAGAATGTAGTGCTAATTGTTGCTTACTTAAATGCACTATTAATGAATGAATGTGATGTCTTAAAAAAAGGGTATACAGTCTAAAACAGCACACATGAATTAAGAAACCCTCAAGGGTAACAAGCCTAGGCCCTAGGGCTTATTTCCATTGTGGTCATTTGGTGTGAAAAGTGAGAAGAGAAACAAAATGGAATGACATGTAAGGGCAATGGCATAGCTGTGCATAACTGTTTGTATGGATCAGAGAGCCTCTGACTGGTGTGCACATTAAAACACAAGGATCCAAGGGCCGTTTAACCATTTATTTGGAGTAGGTTTGGCGTAGGTTGAATGGATGGATTGATGAATGGATGTATGGATGATTTTATTCTTTATGCATCCACTAAATTAAGGTCACAATAACTGCACAGGTTTCACACTGGTCTCCAACTTCAGACAGGGCTGGTGGGCATCACCTTGCGGTTTTCACAGGTTAAATTCTAACAGTGATGCAAACATTTGCTTCTTTGTTTGGTGCTGCAGAAATGGTGGCAGGCCAACTCTTCACTGGGGGTGAAACTGACTGAGGTTTTAAAGGGAGTGTGCAGGGTGATTAGGTAATTGTGAGCAGCTGGGTGAGGTGCAAGAGGAACAGGTGAGGGAGTGATGCATTATGGTAAATGAAGTCCAGAAAATCAAGCTTGGGATTTTTAACAGTATGAGTATTAGTTGATCAATTCTATGGGTCAGTCATAATTTTGTAGAAAGAATGCTACTGTCTGAAACTCATTCAAAAGAATCCATCCTTACATAATGAAAAATTCAATTGTTGATATTAACACTTCAAGAGACAAAGTAATAATAATTTTGTTTGATATTTTTTCTAACTAATGGATTGCGTGAGCATTGAACACGTCACGGTGGCGCAGTGGAAGGCTCCGATGATGCCCTCCTCCACGTACGGCTTCAGCTGCTTCAGGAACTCCGCGGCTGCCGCGACCTGGAGACAGAGGAATAGAAGGAAAGAAGGTGTGAGGATGGAGATATCGCATTAACTGTGATAGACTAGATATCAGAAGGAACAGCCTCCATGCATGGCCCCAGTCTATGTAAACTTCCTGAATTAACTGAAATGGCCTACACACACACACACACACACACACACACACACACACACACACACACACACACACACACACACACACACACACACACACACACACACACACACACACACACACACACACACACACACACACACACACACACACCTACCTCTCAGCATCCTGGGACCGAGCCATGTCCACCTGGGTCTTGGCTGCAGGGTGAACCACATCCAACAGGTTCAGGATGGCCGCTCCATCGTTAGTGGCCTTACCTGGAACACACACACACACACACCCACACACAGAGAGAGTTACTCCCTGTGTCACTCTTCCTCTGGGTCTCCTCTTTGCAAAATAAAAAAAGATTGATCTTTGCAAAATAAGAGAGAGCAGGAATCTGCTTTGGTGATCAGATAGCAGACGTGCCCAAATTCTTCCCTATGAAGGGCCAAAATGAATCTGGCTGGATGGCCATGGGGCTAAAATAAATGTTGATGTTATGTGAAATTACATTAAATTATATGCTTTTATATACACTTTACATTCAAAATCTAAAATAGGTCTTAGATTAAGCAGTAAATGCACATCTGAACAGACGTCTGTTTACCTGAGCCACAGCACTGTCCTTTGGTGAGTCAGCCCATTGAGAGGAGTACGTTCAGTGAGAGGCTGATCCCACCTAGATGCAATATGGAGAGACACAGGAAATCATTCCTGCCTGTGGCCATTGGACTCTGAAAACCTCTGCTCTAGGTTAGATAGCAAGCTACAATCTGCAGTGCTGTACACATGACTACATTAGAGCTATACAGAACTATACAGAGACAGCACAGCTATAAACATGTCACGTGACAGACTTTACTGTAACAGGTATCAGCATGCCATCATTATATTATACTCTGATGATAACGTTTACACAGGAAATATGCAGCTAATGCAAATCAGTGACGCTGACCTTAGTTGGGTTATGTATCGCAATTTTTAAGCATAATAAAGTGGATTACATGGCGCCACTCTTCAATTCGACATGCATTGAATACACTGAGCAGTTACTCTGAGGGAATAAAATTACTATTATAACCTGAAACGCCTGTTATTGTCACTTTTGAACCGCAGCAAAACGGCATGCATTTGAATTGAGTTTGGCTAGCCCAAGGACGCTAACGCTAATTTAGACTATTTCACGATTTTAAGGCATGAATATGTATTCATTGCTTTAACGTTACTCGGCTGACCAGTACAACAGTAGCCCTACAGTAACGCCATATTCATATACATTTGATTGATTGATTGTTTGGAGTAGTAACGTTCATAGCTATCCGATAGATAACGCTCCAGGGTCTTACAATAACGTCACATAGGCCGTCATGTCACGTTCAATATAATGACTGTTATTCTATTATTAGTATTACTATTATACAAACGTGCCCTTTGTACTTGATTTAACGTTAGTTCGTGAAGCTAGTTTGTGAGGCTGTGTGAAGTACCTCACTCATAACGCTACTAATACCAGCCAATCGCCTGACCCAGTACAACAGCAGACCTACAGTAACGCTATATAGCGTTAAATAATAAAATGTAGGCTAATGATTCATTGACATACTTTTGATAGCCCCGGTCGTGGCTTCAGCCTGTGCTGGAACATTGGCAGCAATGAAAGCTAACGCTAGCTAGCCCGGATACGTTAGCCAGCTACTAAATTAACTGTACTAAGACTGGACACGGTCTTTATAGCTTACGTGAGCTGTAACGTTAGTCAAATTACCCCTTACGCTAGCGGGTTAAATAGCGATTTAGTTTATTTGGGGAAATTGAATGAAGCAGCTAGCTAACATTAGCTAACCTAGCTAGCGTCAGTTAGCTCACTGGGAGAGCCTGTGTAGTAACATGGGGATCATGTCTATCGTAACATGCTATGAAATGGCTCCCTGGTCGTGCAGTTAAATGTCTCATAAAACCAACAAAACTTATATTTTATGTCGATTTACTTAAAGTGGCCACTTACCTGAAGCTCGTATTCTTTCCAAACTACCAAACTACCACCCGATCTACTGTCTGTAAGGCGGAAGAAGTTTCTGGTCAATTGTCAATTGTTTTATTCGATACGATCCGATATTCAGTGGGAGGGGACTGGGTCTAACCTGATTGGCCAGTCCGCTCAGATTTAAGGCCCCAAGTTGACATGGTTGGGTGGCAGAATTTGTACTCGTAAAGAAAATCTGTACTTGTAAACAGACATCCAAGCTCACAATATGAGTTTGTCCGTGGTGCTTTCAGGGTCGCACACGAACGTAGGAAATTTGCAAGTGCTGCATTCAAGGTCGCACACGAACGTAGGAAATTTTTGTACTTGTAAAAAATATTTTTGAAGACGCACAAATTCTATCCGTGTGTACAAAACTTATTCCCAGATGCACAAGATATGTCTACAGATACAAAAATGGGTTGCCGATACAAAAATGGGTTGCAGATGCACAAAACTTTCTCTCAGATGGACAAGATATTTTTACAGGTACAAGTTTTATTTACAGACATACAAGTTCAAAGTTCAAGTTCAAAGTTTACAAACAATGTTTCTCAAGCTCAAAATACATATGGCACTTTATTGATTCCATACAATCCCCTCCACCTGTTTGGGAGCCTACTGTATACAGTATGTTCTCCTATAGGCTGTCTTCTCACGCCACTGTTAACTCATTCTCTGCCAGGGTCATTTCGGTCTGTGTGCTCCCAGTGCCAGGATTTTGAGCATATTTCCTGATCTTCCAGGACCCACAGAATATTCTCTGCTAATAAAATTACACAACATATCTCACAATAAAGCAGAGACTCTCTTCTTACCCCTTGTAAAAAACTGAAACTCTACCATGTTCCCTTGTTTAGTTACAAGCAGTGGAAGTTAGCTTGTTTTCACTAAAAATGCCCTCCTTGGAACAGAAATATGAGAAAAAGAGGTTTTTAGTGAAGGACACCGTTTCAAGCAGAACTCTCTTTTGAGCCTTTTATTTTTTGCCTCAGTGACACATCAGACACATTATACAGTATTTGTTTTCCCAAATAAATAAATAAAAAATAAAAAATAAGAGAATGTATTTGAGGGAGCTGTGTCGGTCCATCCCGCCCAGTGAGTGGCTACAGAGAGAGAGAGAGAGAGAGTCTGGCCCCTGGGGTTTCTTGACAGATGAGGCTTGGCCGCAGTATTTATCAAAGTATGATAAATATGTGCACAAAATCAAATAAATAATTTACTTTTACAGTTGCCATGTGGATTTTTAGCTTAGCTTGATAAAAGCATAAACAAATGGAATGAACCCTTATGTGGTCACACTCACACACTCTCTCTCTCTCTCACACACACACACACACACACACACACACACACACACACACACAGGAATAACGAGTGCTGTAACGTTACCTGCTGTCACGTTACCTCTCATAACTAACGTTAGCACAGAAGATCACACAATAGCTACGTTAGTGCTGTAAACTTTGAAATGTTTATGTGACACATGTTTCGCCTTGGTTGCTGGGGACGGGTGTGTGACGCGGTTTGACGCGTTTGACGTATCCATGTGATTCCCCCTCCCTTGAGTGTGACAGAGCTCTCCCTTGAGAGGGAGAGCTGGCAAGAGGAAACGTGAAGCGAGTCATGCCGGCGGCATAAGTTATAAACAATGCGTGACAATTATACTCGAATGTTGTGTGTGTGATCATTTCATCTCAAACGCGATACAAAAAATAGGCTACTTTTTACCATCGTCATCGCTCTCTCCAAGTGGCACCCATTTCTCCTCCTCCGATTCATCTGTGTCAGACGGATCAGAACGCTGTGAAGGGGAGCCTTCGTCGCCATGGCGCTCCGTCGTGGAGCAACAACAAAAACGCCGGCGTCTTCCTCGCCATCGTCGCCATCTGAGAACTCTGGGTCGGACTCTGTTTCGACCACAGGCTCCACCCATAAATACTAAACTAGCGAGTTCCTTTTATCAGTTTGACCTGAAACAATGTCACAGGCTGGGAAAGTGTCTGATGTAATGTAAACAGCCAAAACATGAAAGTACGTCCGAGTACGTCTTTGGCACAGAACGCCATTGTTAAAAGTACGTCCGGGTACGTCTTTGGCAGAGAATGAGTTAAGAGCGCCTGGTGCCTTGGGTTGGACAGCGACGGGCCGGCCTCCGCGCGCTGGCGATCTGGCTTGTTCAGCACCTCGGACAGCCCCCCCTTCCGCAGACAGAGAGAAGCGCTTATCTGCGCTCCAGTGGATGTGTCACTAGGATGTGTTTCGTCATGTGTTCTTTAGGAATAAAACTTTGACCACAGACTAAGCATTCGAATGGCTTCTCTCCTGTGTGGACTACCATGTGTTTCTTCAGATCTGCTTTTCGACTACATTTCCCACAAACTCAGCATTTAAATGGCTTCTCTCCTGTGTGGACTAGCATGTGTTTCTTCATGTTTCCCTTAAGACTAAAGCTTTCGCCACAGACCGAGCATTTAAATCGTTTCTCTCCTGTGTGGACTCTCATGTGGAATTTTAGGGTATCACTTCGACTAAAACTTTGATTACAGACTGAGCATTTAAATGGCTTCTCTCCTGTGTGGACTTGCATGTGTTTCTTCAAGTTTTCATTTTGATTGAAACTTTGAGCACAGACTGAGCATAGAAATGGTTTCTCTCCTGTGTGGACTAGCATGTGTTTATTCAGATCTCCTTTTAGACGAAAACTTTTACCACAGACTGGACATTTAAATTGCTTCTCTCCTGTGTGGACTAGCATGTGTTTCTTCATGTTTCCCTTAAGACTAAAGCTTTCGCCACAGACCGAGCATTTAAATCGTTTCTCTCCTGTGTGGACTCTCATGTGTGATTTCAGGGTAGAATTTCAACTAAAACTTTGATTACACACTGAGCATTTAAATGGCTTCTCTCCTGTGTGGACTCGCATGTGTGTCTTCAAGCTTTCATTTTGATTAAAACTTTGACCACAGACTGAGCATAGAAATGGCTTCTGTCCTGTGTGGACTAGCATGTGCATCTTCACATTTCCTTTATGATTAAAACTTTGACCACAGACTGAGCATAGAAATGGCTCCTCTCCTGTGTGGACTCTCATGTGTCTCAGCAGAGTGCTCCTGTTGTCAAATCTCTTATGACAAACTGAGCAACTAACTTTTTTCCCAAGAAATGTATTTTCCTGTGAGTCGAAACCTGACTGAGGTTCACTAGTTTCCATCAAGTCATCACTATCTTTAGTCTCATGTTCAGAAGAGTCTGAAGCCTTGCCAGCACTTGGTTGTAAATGACTAGCTGGATCTAAGTTCCTGGCTGGTTGTGATACTCCACAGTCCTCCCCATCATCTCCTCTTTTCATCTGTTCAGTTGAGCTGCTGGCTAGAGGCTCTGCCTCTCTCTTCTCAGTTTGGCTTTGATGAAGCTGTGAGGACTGAGGTTTCTCTTCATCATCTTCACTCTTCACAGGGACAGAGGTGGATGAGAACACTGTGATCTGGGCCTCCTCCGGCTCTTGACTTTGACCCATATTTACCATATTGTTGTCCGAGCAAAAAATACTTCCGATGTGCCATGTGACACACATGTCACTTATACTGTAGATAATATTCCGATGTCAACTGATGATGTCACCTATGCATAGACATTGTGACATCATCAGTGATGTCATAAATCCATCCCTGCTGAGGTTATAAATGGGACGACTCTTGCTCAAGGCCCAGCCAATAAAGCCTGCCCAGGTGGCAGTGTCGATCTCGGTTTGTGTCACACACGGGTATGAAGATTGGGCCCTTTGTCTTTTTCGAAATAAGGGCAAAAACCAGAATATTTTGTGCATATAAAATAAATATAATAATATATAATGCTAATACTGATAATATAAAATGATTGAAAAGCATTCTGCAAAATGTAGAAAATCACTAACTGAAGTAGAAGATGAGGCAGCAAACGGCTTCACCTAATGTGTTGGTTGGGGAAACCCTGACAACTAAAAACTACACTCTGTTTCCAGCCAGTAGATGGCAGTAGAACACAGCAGGATCCAGCAGGGCCGGCATGCAGCAGCAGAGTGACTGCTGTACCAGAAAACAGGCAGATTGAAACGGCTTTCCCCAAACACCAACCGGAGAGGCGGTCCGGCCTCCCGCCTCCCGCTCTGCAGCGCCCCTCTCCTGTCACTGATCTGAGCCGCATGCGGGACTGATTGGTGATATTAAACACAGATGCATAGTCCATCAACCATAAACCAATAGCATTCAAACACCTTTTATGTGTGCACAGTAAACAAAGACGCTTGTTTTTCAGCTGCCTCACACAGAGCACAAATAGCAGACAGTTGGGAATTTCACTTTCTTCAGACTGACAGGTGATGGACACGCTCTGTTTCTACAGTACTGCTTTCAGGTCATTCATGTTGTCTTTTTTTTCTGTTACCTCTCATATATCACCTTGTTTTATTTCATCTTCCTCTCCCATATTACTCGCCATATCCGCTCAACACACTTCACTTACCTTACACATTTTATACCCAACCAACCAAAATAGTGTGATGAGCAGACCTACCAGACCGTCTGGCCTCAGCCCTGGGAGAGTGTTTTCAGAAATTACAAAGTGCTCTAGCCAATCAGCGACCCGCCTCGTCATAGTTGACATCATAACCGGCCAATCAGGAACGCCGCTGGCAAAACAGTAATGGCTGCCTCCGTGGCTGTTCGCCTCGAGCAGTAACGTCAACGTTCGTCAAGTTTAAACAGCCATAAAGTGCAGTTATTCCAGAAATACCCTTACAGAAAAACCACATGAACTACACATGTGCAAAATCACATGTGATTTCACACATGTGAAATTTCACATGTGAACACGTGAAAACGTTAAATTTCACATATGAAAATATGTGGAACACATGTGAAACATGTGCTTTGCCCAGGGGAAGCGTGTGATTTTGGAACATTTTCACATGTGAAATGTGTGAAACCCATATAAATTGCTATGGGATTTCATGTGAAACCTATGTGATGTGATGTGGACCAACATTGCTATTACACAATTTGCTGTAAATGGTAAATGGTAAATGGATTGCATTTGTATAGCGCCTTTATCCAAAGCGCTTTACAATGTGCCTACATTCACCCATTCACACACCGAAGGCGACAAGCTGCCACGCAGGGTGCTGGCACAGCCATCGGGAGCAATTTGGGGTTCAGTGTCTTGCCCAAGGACACTTCGACATGCAGACTGGAGGAGCCGGGGATCGAACCACCGACCTTCTGGTTGGTGGACGACGCGCTCTACCTCCTTTGCTGTGAGAGTGCATTGGTTGGTGACAACTATTTTTGACTGGTGTTGATTGGAGAGTTGTTTGTCAGAGCTGATGTGACACTGGGCCATTCAAAACAAACCTGTTAAATTAACGCAGCACTGATGGGTGATGTAAGGAGTTAACAATCACACAACTGCTTTTCTGTCTCTATGGAGGAGGTAGATGAAGATTAGCAAGATAATAATGTGAGGGACATTGTCAGAGGAGCAATCCATGCTGGAGATACAAACAAATCAGTATGGATTTTGCATCAGCTGTATCATATACAAGCTAATGAAATGAAAAAGATGAGAAAGACGAGCAAGTGTGTGTATGTGTGTGTGTGTGTGTGTGTGTGTGTGTGTGTGTCTGTGTGTGTGTGTCTGTGTGTGTGTGTTTGTGTGTGTGTGTGTGTGTGTGTGTGTGTGTGTGTGTGTGTGTGTGTGTGTGTGTGTGTGTGTGTGTGTGTGTGGGCGCCCGCGTGCGCGCGCGTGCATGCCTTATGAAGTTATCCTTCTCTAATGAGAATTCCTTTGGCAAATTAGCCCATCGCTAATGAACAAGCAGCAAGCTGTAATAGGGCTTTAATGAAACAGGGAGTTTTAAACTGGCCACGCTAACAGCAGCACACACACTTAATGCATTACTCATTTACCACCTGTTCAGGAGAGCAGGCGTCCAGGAGTCAACCAAGATCAATTTCAATATCCTTTGCAGACGGTCTCATGCTGTAGTTTTGCCAAATGAAAAAGTCCTTGCGAAATGTGAAAAAAGCTCACCAGAATAACAAATCTGGAGATTTCCTTCAGGAACCCCTTCACCAAAACATGCAATATCCTGGTCACTGAGGTGGTGGCTCCTCTGGTCGTTCGGGGGCCCCTGTTCGGAGGGAGGGGAACTCGTTGGAATAGCGTGATCCTCCCACGTGCTATGTCCCCTGTCAGGTGAAAAGAAGCGGCTGGCTACTGCCCATGTCTCGGAGGAAGCATGGAGCCAGTTTCGGCTCTCCCCAGATGGGCAGAGGGTGGAGCAGCAACCAGGATACATAAATTAAATTAGCACTAATGGGGGACAATCACACTTCTGCAGTCAGGCCAAGGAGGACACCATCACTGCTCTTCACATGTCAGTCCCTCCAGGAAATACCGAAGTTGCAGGACCGTCTTCAACGTAACGTCAGTCTCATGTGTTTATTTGCCTAAACCTAACCAGTTGCTGTGCATAGTTTCCTAAACCTAACCAAGTTGCTTTGTTGCTAAAGCTAACCAACGGTGTGCCAGTGTTGACTTTTGTTTTTAACAGCATAGGAAACTAACCGGGTGCGTCAGTATGGTGGCCGTTGGGTTCCTGATAAATGGACGCAATGGGAAAGAGAAAAAATATTTCTTCATCTAAACCCTCAACCTGTCGCCATCACCCAACGAGGCTGCTTACAGGAACACACCAGAAATTAATCACAACCATCTCCACTGTCTTTGGATGTCAGGTAAAGACAAATTTATTCATGCCTAAAAAGTATATACTGTACATGTTGGTGGTTTGCCAATGTATAAAACCATGTGAATCATTTAGCTCAAGATTTAGCCTGAATAGAGTGCCGCAGGAATGAGTCCAGAAGTAGCATGTTGGATCCTCAGGGGAAAAGGCTATGGGGTTTTTACAATGGTGAATTCAGTTGAATGCATGAAATACGATCTGTGCTTTATGGGAGTAGTAATTTGTGTTCAGCAGGATAATCTTCACAAACGTGGACCACTTTCATCACTTTTGAAAGAAAGCCTAAATGTTTTCTGTATGCGATTTTCAGAAAAGGTTTCAAAAGTCATAAATGTGGTCACAGGGTGGAGAATCCATCAGCTCAGTGTCAAAAGACAGACAGGTCAACCCTGCAGAGGCACATACAAAAGGAGGTCAAATCAGTGGGATCCCCTAGCCTGGGGCAAGCTGAGCCACAGGAACACTTTTCTTAGAAGTCATATTTTTCAGGGCGCTTTATTATAGATGCAGTCTGATCACTATAATTCATAGGAAACACCCTGAAATAAGGGTAGGTGTTTTCGTTGTATTTCTTCCGTAGAATTTTTGCTTGACTTGAGGACGACATAAGTAAAAATTGGCTCCTGAATGAAAGGGCACTTTGATTTACACAAACAGCTTACGTGCTACGTGCTTACGTCTAATTTACACCTCCTCTTCTCCTACCTCTTTACCCCTCCATCCAAACCTCTATCTCTAATTAACACCTCCTCTTCTCCTACCTCGTTACCCCTCCATCCAAACCTCCATCTCTAATTAACACCTCCTCTTCTCCTACCTCGTTAACCCTCCATCCAAACCTCCATCTCTAATTAACACCTCCTCTTCTCCTACATCATTACCCCTCCATCCATCCTCCCTTTTCTAATTAGCACCTCCTCTTCTCCTACCTCGTTACCCCTCCATCCAGTCCTCCTTCTCTAATTAGCACGTCCTCTTCTCCTGCCTCGTTACCCCTCCATCCAGCCCTCCTTCTCTAATTAACACCTCCTCTTCTCCTACCTCGTTACCCCTCCATCCAAACCTCCATCTCTAATTAACACCTCTTCTCCTACCTCATTACCCCTCCATCCAGCCCCCCTTTTCTAATTAGCACCTCCTCTTCTCCTACCTCGTTACCCCTCCATCCAGTCCTCCTTCTCTAATTAGCACGTCCTCTTCTCCTACCTCGTTACCCCTCCATCCAGCCCTCCTTCTCTAATTAACACCTCCTCTTCTCCTACCTCGTTACCCCTCCATCCAGCCCTCCATCTCTAATTAGGACCTCCTCTTCTCCTACCTCTTTACCCCTCTATCCAAACCTCCATCTCTAATTACTGTAACACCTCCTCTTCTCCTACCTCGTTACCCCTCCATCCAGCCCCCCTTCTCTAATTCAAGATTCAAGATTCAAGATTTTTATTGTCACTCCATGGTACAAGTATCACGTTTGAAATTATTGTGCTGTGGACTCTGTTTACAACATAGTACAAATATAGCAAGGCATGAGTGCAAAAACAATAAGCAATAAGGCAATAAGCAATAAGCAATAAGAAATAAGCAATAAGCAACAATAAGCAACAATAAGCAATAAGGCAGTATAGTGATAAGACAAGTCCGAGACAGTGGCATATTCACTGCACATAGGTGCACATGTCATGTGCATACATTAGACGTGCTTAAACATTTTAAATTCGACGTATTTGACATACAGGTGCAAATAGCATGTACCTTATTAGACATACAATTAAACATTAGACATACGTAATGGTAGCAGCTGCAGTGCGGTACGGTACGGCTACTACACTATTTGTGTATGTTAATGAGTCTCGTGGCCTGCGGAAAGAAACTGTTCCTCAAGCGATTTGTGCGTGCTTTTGGAACCCTGTATCCCCTCCCTGAGGGTAACAGGGAGAACAGGCTGTTGTGGGGATGGTTTGTGTCTTTGATGATCTTCAGGGACCTCCTGAGGCACCGCTGGTTATACAGTTCATGCAGTTCTGGCAACTCACATCCTGTTACGTGCTGGGCCGAGCGCCTCACCCTCCGTAGCGCCCTGCGGTCCATGGTGGTACAGTTCCCGTACCAGGTGGTGAAGCAGCCAGTCAGCAGGCTTTCAATGGTGCCTCTGTAGAAGTCGCTGAGGATTTATTTCCTTAGCCCAAATTTCTTCAGGCACTTGAGTCCGTGTATTCGCTGTTGGGCCTTTTTGACAACAGTGGCGGTGTGACCGGCCCAGGTCAGGTCCTGGTGGATGTTGACTCCCAGGTACTTGAAGCTGTCCACCCTTTCCACCACTGTGCCGTTGATGGTGATTGGGGGGTGTGCGCCCCCCCCCCCTCCCTCCTGTAGTCCACAATGATCTCCTTGGTCTTGGAGACGTTCAGAGAGAGGTGGTTGTCCTGGCACCATTGTTCCAGAGCCCCCACCTCCTCTCTGTAGGCCGTCTCGTCGCTCCCCGAGATCAGCCCCACGACTGCTGTGTCGTCTGCAAACTTCACGATGGTGTAGTAATTAGCACCTCCTCTTCTCCTACCTCGTTACCCCTCCATCCAGCCCTCCATCTCTAATTAGCACCTCCTCTTCTCCTACCTCGTTACCCCTTCATCCAGGCCCCCTTCTCTAATTAGCACCTCCTCTTCTCCTACCTCGTTACCCCTCCATCCAGTCCTCCATCTCTAAGTAGGACCTCCTCTTCTCCTACCTCGTTACCCATCCATCCAGTCCCTCCATCTCTAATTAGGACCTCCTCTTCTCCTACCTCGTTACCCCTCCACCCAGCCCTCCATCTCTAATTAGCACCTCCTCTTCTCCTACCTCGTTACCCCTCCATCCAGACCCTCCATCTCTAATTAGGACCTCCTCTTCTCCTACCTCGTTACCCCTCCATCCAGACCCTCCATCTCTAATTAGCACCTCCTCTTCTCCTACCTCGTTACCCATCCATCCAGACCCTCCATCTCTAATTAGGACCTCCTCTTCTCCTACCTCGTTACCACTCCACCCAGCCCTCCATCTCTAATTAGCACCTCCTCTTCTCCTACCTCGTTACCCCTCCATCCAGACCCTCCATCTCTAATTAGGACCTCCTCTTCTCCTACCTCGTTACCCCTCCATCCAGACCCTCCATCTCTAATTAGGACCTCCTCTTCTCCTACCTCGTTACCCCTCCATCCAGCCCTCCATCTCTAATTAGCGGGCCAAACAGGACGATGTCAGGGAAGATGGAGTGAGGGGATGAGGAGAGGCGAGGAAAGACGGCGACTCACTGGGGAGGTAATGAGATGAATCAGACTTGGCAGCCAGCACAGCCTGGCAGGAAACTGTGGACAGAGAGACGGGCGTCCAAATTTTCGAGCCTCACTAGCACTTAACCAAACACATCTGTAGCAATACGTAGCCTGAGACGCCATTTTAGAGCGCGGAGATTACCTGCATTTTCATAAAGTCAATTGTATGAGACATCAGGAAAGCGTGTGTACTTCACACTGTGAAGTATACAATGGTGCAGAGGAAGGAGTGAACTGGCTGCAGTTTCACTTGAACAACATTTCTAGAAGGCAGATTGTTTTTCCACATTGCTCATTTTTGAAGTCATTTTAAACAGTGGCATCTTGTGTTAGTAGGCTTCATGATATCAGCTCCCCCCTCTTCTCTGTTGCCTTTTCACTCAGCTTACAGTACATCTAACATTAGGCTATATAGCCAGTAGGGGTGTGACGATACATTGTTCTATGTCGATGTGGGGGAATCCGAGAAAAAAAAGAGAATTGTTTTGGATGTGGACGAACATGCACAATTCTATTGTCTGGTGACGTCGCGGTCAAGACGATGTTTGCTGGGTAGGAAACCTACAATCGTGCCCCCGTCAAAGTCAAAGAGATTATATAGTATATTAAAGTATATTAAAACTTGGCCTGTGACACACACACACACACACACACACACACACACACACACACACACACACACACACACACACACACACACACACACACACAAAGAGCAGATAACACAGGAAATGTTATGTTAAGTGCATAGTGGGTCATTTTTGCTGCACTTTGATATAAAACAACAGAAACTAATATAAACTCATCTTTATGGTCACATGACCAATGTCTGTGGCACTGGCAACAGCTCTGCTACATGAACACATAAGCAGCAGACAGCAAACAATACAGAATCACGGCTAAGAACTGATGGCTAAATGTGGAGAAGTTGATGTTTGGTGGTTGTCAAACGTATCTTCATCTTGAATCTAACCTGCATTAATACTGCAGGTGCTTCATTCAGAGATGGAATAAAATGTAACAAAAGTAGCACATGGTCAATTAAAATGTGCTGTTGTGCTTTTTTTGTCTTGCTGTAATTATGTATCTACTCTGACCTCATCAGCTACCCATCCCCCATTAGGCTACATTGTCTAAAATCACATGTATTCTGAATCTCCCATCTGAAATAAAGGAAGGCTGTCAATCGTCTTCTGCTTCCTCTGCACAGGCAGAGGTGTGAGTTTCATGTCACACTTTGCACACTGGTGCAGGCGGTGATCCATTGAAAAGTTAGAGCACTGACGACTCATTCTATACGTGACAACTCAAACTCCCACCATGTTGTTTGACCTTGATATATTGAAGAATAGGCTGCAACTAACAATTCTTTTCATTATTGATTAATCTGGTGATTATTATCTCGACTAATCGATTAGTCGTTTGGTCTATAAAATGTCACAAAATGCTGAAAAATGTTGATCACTTTTCCCCCAAAGCCCAAGATGACATCCTCAAATGTCTTATTCTGTCCTGACCAACAGTCCACAACCCAAAGATAATCAGTTATGTCCTAGAAGAAGTTAAAATGAAAAATTTCACATTTGAGAAGTTGATATTGAGATTTTTTTTTATTTTGTAAAGTAATCTAAACGGTTAATCGATTATCAAAAATCGTTGGCGATTTTCTTTTGATCGACTAATCGATTAATCATTGCAGCTCTATTGATGCAACTCTGTGTCAGCCTTTAGATCAGACTTCCTGCGCCCAATATGGCTGTGTTCCACACATACAATTTTTTTAAACACAGCTTGTTATGCGTTCTGGCCTCCCGTCCACACACAAATGCCATTTAAGGTCACTGTAAACTGACTTTTTGGTGGAGATTTTTAATATATCCGTCTCTGTCCTCTAGTGTGGATAGGATAATCGGACTTTTGCACTTGTGACAACAAGTGTGCGCTGAGATTTTGGTATGTGACGTCACCAGTGTGTGCCGCATTTCCAGTGTTTACATCCTGTTGCCCGTTGCCTAGGCAACAATGTGTATCTGTCTATAATCTGCTCTTCAAGAGAACGTCTCCTATCACTGTGGCCATTATGGTTGGAGCAGTGTTATTTGAACAAGTGTTTGGGCTTGATGCTCTAAGTGTGTCCCGTGATGTTTTACTGCCTGTTTTACACAGACCTTTTAAGCAGAGGTGGACGTACCAGCCTTAGCTAGCTTTCTCGCTAGCTGGTGATAGCGTGTGCTATGTTTGCGTTTAGCGGTGTAAGGTAACGTTAGTGTTGTAACTTAGCGTATTTGCGTTCACGTGCGGAAGGAAATATTTTCTAAAGCAGTGCTTGTGTGGATGCAATTATTATGGAGGAAAAAAACTGTTACCAAAAGTCTGTGTACATGTGGACTAGCCTCAGCTTCGGGAGGGTGGAGGTGGACCTGTTCACCAACCGGCACATCACCCACTGTCCCCTGTGCTTCTCCTTGCACATGTGCAATGACCAGAAAAACTGCTTTACACCTTTCCTCCCCCCTTGGCTTGTTCCTCCCCTGTTGGTGAGGGTGAGGATGGAGAAACTGTCAATCATCCTGGTACCCCTGGACCACATGATGGCACTGTGGTACACAGAGAGGAGACAGCTGCAGGTGGCCCCGCCCTGTCTAACACTATGCAGTCAATCCGAGTGTGAGTGTGAGTGTGCGTGTGAGTGAACAGGGCACTCCTGAAAAAGAGAGCCCTGCTCTCAGAGAGACTCCCCCTGTAATAAAGGTAAAAAGAAGAATAGAAAAATAATAATACAAACTCAGCTCTCTGCTGCTCCTACTGTCCACTGAGAGCCACTTCAGGATCCATCACACAGTCAATAAAAAACACAGTCAATATTTTACTCTCAATCCAGTCTGATACAGGAACTTGTTTTTAACCAGCATGGACAGGCTTGACAACATGATAAGATCAAATAAGGTATTTCAATCATCTTTAATGCAAAATGTGTTAATTGCAGCAGCAAAGGACAGACTGCAGGCAAGAAGAGTACAAACAGAACATAATGAAGATAAAATATAAGGATGAGTCATAAACCCAGGCACTGATAATTCCCTTATATGTGCAAACATACCTTTCCATATTCTAATATCATCACAGCAGAGTGTTTTATTTATCCATATGCAGCGTACCAGGCCAATTTTGACCATTTCATGGTTTTGTGGCTCCACTATTTATTTATTTATCCCTTAGTTTTTAGTATTGATGATGTAGTTACAGCAGATCAGGGACTTGTACTCACAGTCTGAGCTGCACACTTAGGCCCTATCTTCGAAGGGCCCTATCTTCGCAAAAGCTGCGCACAATGCAAATTGGGAGCGGGCACAAGCGCATGCCTGTTATAATTGTACTGGACATAGGCATGCCACATGCCAAACCAGGCGTTTCAGCGCTAAAATGTGGGGATAGATGGCATTATCCTATCGTCAGCAGCGTGCAATTACTTTGCGCTAAGAGCTTTGAAAAGCACCTCTTAGGCGCTAAAACACTCGCTGCGCTTGAGTGCACCATGATCTCCGCACTGCACAGCGCAGAAACGTCATTACGCACGGACGTGCCACGCCGGGACATCAAATTCTGCTGCTAAAATTGGGTAACCAGCAGATTATTCGGTGAGGCAATCAACTATAATTCACTGAGAAACTTTTATCACATTTGCAAGGAGGGGTTATGGTAAATTAATTGAGAAAACGTGTACATTGTAGCCTAATTGCAATAGGCTATTCACCTTCACCTACTATCAACCCGGAGGGTCGTTGGCACCACAGCCGATCTGTCACAAGCTCTCCATCTCTCTCTGTCCTCGGCAGGAGTCGGCAGCTCAATGTTTGGCCGAGTTTTAATTGAGTCCACTGTAAATCCTCCAATCTTTTATTTTGTCTCCGCCATTTATCCGCTGCAAACACGTTTCTATTGTCCCACCCCAGTCAACAAAATAACCCGAATTGCATCAAAACACATGTTTTTAACACATATATGATGTGATGGTGTCGTTATGAGATAGGGATAATATATACAGTCACTAGGCCTACACCTATCCGAATTACGCATGCGGGGAGAATTACAGCATGCCTCACGAAAACTGTATTACAGGGACTGCAAGATGGGAATCTGGTTTGATTGATGTAACGCCCAGGCATTGCCAGGCCACACCTGTGAATAATTCTAGTGGTTAACACCGCCCAAATCCCGTTTGCGCCATGCATAAATGATTTGGCACGCCTCTAATCTGCGTTTGCGCCTGTTGTTGTGATGTTTTATGCTTCCCCGCACCACCATGCATCTCCACCATATTTTGGGGCTGTTTTAACTTAAAAGCAGGGAGGACACGTCTACTCAAACAATTATATCAATTTTAAACAGTTATGTTTCTGTATAAATCATTACAATATGCTCCCGTGAGGTGGGAATGTGTTTAGCTGCTGCCGGGCGGGGGTGCAAAACTCGGCATAACACATGGACAGTGGACTGCAATCTTCCCGGCACTTAAGGTACGCGCAAACAGGTGCGCAAGTGCAAAAAGGGGATATTGTCTGTACCAAGATAGGGCCCAAAGAAACAACAAAATGAACAGTTCCAGCAAATATATACAACAGGGTTCCAGCACTACGTACCTGGAGCCATAATAACTTGTACCTGCAAAACACTTTCATAGCAAAGTCATTTTGATCTCATTTGTCAAGCTTTCAAAAACAGATCCCAACACTACACAGCCCTCTATCAACAAAACAGATCCCAACAAACAACCCTCTATCAACAAAACAGATCCAAACACACAGCCCTCTATCAACAAAACAGATCCCAACACTACACATCCCTCTATGAACAAAACAGATCCCAACACTACACAGCCCTCTATCAACAAAGAACTTAGGAAATGTATTTCTCACAGATCCGGAACTTTGTTTCATCATGCCAGCCTTGTGTCCACAATCCTTGCTGATTGCAGCATGTTGCGTGATTCCCTTTATTTCGTAGAGGCCGTCCTCCCGCCCAGTACCTGCTGAACAAACAACATCCTCCTTTTTAATAGAGCTGAAACCATTGATCATATTCATTTTGAAATGATGTACTGAATCTCACATCAAATCACATCTCATGGCATCTATGGCAAATAGTCAAGAACACATCTCTTAGGTTTTCTTAACTTTTCTTTTTCAGTTATTTTCATGCTTTTTAAAATTCATTCTTTGCTGCCCTACTCTTTAACACATCCTATTAGTTATAAATGGTGCCTTTGATGGCATTGTGATAGAACAAAAATAAAGAAATAATGTAAAATATCTCACGGTTGTGTCAGCGGTGATCCGTCCAACCACTTCCACGCCCATTGACTCTTTATATAATGCAGACCAATCCAGGACTCTCCATCTTGATTCAGCTTCTTGACAAAGTCTTGATAATTTGGCAAAAGAGGCTGCAATCATTTCTCTGTTCTTAAAGCATCAGTTCAGTGATGTTCAAGATTCAAGATTATTTTAAAAGCCATAGTAAGCAAACATGTTACTTGTCTTTGTGCCGTGATCACAGCAATACAGAATACGGAGCAGACAGAGAGACAATCTTCAAATTATAAATTACATCCATGATATTTAATGGACTGATAAATTATTAGCTGATTATGACCATTTTGCGTCATTATTTCGTATTCCGATAATGACATTTTTGCTGATAAATAGCAGCCGATAATACGAGGCCAACTTGGCTTTGTTTTTGTGGCAATATATGTCTCTCTCTGCTGCCACACAGCAGAGAGAAGGACAATGTGAGAGGAGACACACAGCAGGATGCTGTCAGGAATGTGTTTCTGACACAAATATAAAGAACATGTTACTACACACATGCTGAACAAGACATTTCACACAATGTCTCTTTATGCTCTTTGAAAATTACCTCTAAAGCAAAGTTTTCTGTCAATGAGGTTTTGTCCCAGCACAGCTCTTTGTGACTTCAACACAAACTTTTAGATTATTATGGGGGACTTTTAGGCTTTAGGGAACTAAATTAGTTGTAAAGTAAAGTTCTTTGACTTTGTCTGTTGGCTGTGGTAAATGTCCAGTTAGTAACAGCATCATCATGTACAGTATCAGGCGCTGGCCGTTCATCAATGTACGCAACTGTTAACTGAGTGACCCAGTCGAACGGGCTCAGCAAGATCATTTTTCTTCCAAAAGTAATCACTGTCACACACACACACACACACACACACACACACACACACACACACACACACACACACACACACACACACACACACACACACACACACACACACACACACACACACACACACACACACACACACACACACACACCTGTTCCTCTCTGCTGTTATTGACCACCAGAACTGATCCTTTGCTTTCACAGTCCACTCTGCTGCCTGCCCAACCTTTCTTCTCAGTAGATCTATAGTAACAACTGCAGCCAAGTCTCTCCCATCCTTCAGGACACTCCCCTTATTGTCAAAGAACTGATTTAGTGACACATTTCAATTCATTCAATGTCCGATTGATTGATGAGAATGTAATATTTAATATGTATTTTAAATCCTATCTTACCTGCAATTTGCTTCTTCAGCTGGTTCTTCTCTTCAGTCACATTGTGGTAACTGATGTTGAGCTGGTCTCTTTCCAGCACCATCTCTCTCTCCACCATGACTGAAGAATCTGAAAACCATGACAACAAACACAGCATGTCATGTTAACACCAGTGATGGGCAAGCTACTTGGAAAATGTAGTAAGCTAAGCTATCAGTTACTCTCGATTAAATATAGCTAAACTACATTGAAGCTATCTCCAGAGAAATGTAGCAAGCTAAGCTATGAGCAACATGGCAAAAGCAGCTTGCTACATCAAAGCTACTTTTTTTCTCACATTGAATCAACTTCATGTCAAAGAACAACGTTCCACCAAACAAATAGGCAGGCAAAAAAAAATCTCATTTTGATTGTTTATTATATTATAAAACACACTGAAACTATCACTGGCACAATATTCAAAAACAGACAATAAAACCTGAACGTCTTCATCACTGCCAGTGGCTCCCTCTGGCTCTGCCATCTTTCAAAGTTTGTTGCTGATGTGACTTGGCCAGCACATGACATATTTTGCCCTACCCTTAACCAATCGTCAGTCTTCATTGCCTAAACCCAACCCAATCAGAGGCAGAGTAGTGCCGGGTCTTGCTGCAAGAGAGACAAGGATGCTAAAAAGCAAGGATGAGACAACAACACTTGTTGTCCATCATAATGGAACTGGAAGTGCTTTATTGGCTACACAGGCACACTTGACATATGCAATGTCTCCTCCTGTACTGTTTAATCCAAACCGCAGCAGAAATCTCCACTGCGTGCTTTGCTCATGGATTTTCTCTGGCGAGTAGCTTGTAGCTTTTGCGGGAAGCTACAAGCTACTTGGGTATATAAATAGCTTAGCTACTGAAAAAGCAACTTGGTTCAAAAGTAGTGAAGCTACCACCAAGCTACTGAGAAATGTAGTTAAGCTATGTAGCTTCGCTACTTGTAGCAAGCTACTGCCCAACACTGGTTAACACCATCAAAGTCTTCTGCTTCAAAGTCAAAGCAGAGCTGATCATAGATAAAAATAAATACCTGTAAATACCTGTTTTCACCCAGTTTTTGCTATATTTGCTATATTTTGCTATATTTTTTCATCTGCAAATCCACCAAAGGAAAGAACCTTGTTAACATCTGTTTTATCTGAGATATTGTTTCCAGTCTGTTCATATCACTTCAACCATTTTTATTGCAGCACAATGGGATTTTCAAGCAGACAGACTGACCAACACTGTCATAAAAACCTCACATACTGTAAATGTTCCGTCTACCTGACAATTTCTATAATAAAAAATATCACGATACTCAGCATTCATGTGATACGATATATTGCCACAAAAAATATCACAATGTGCCTCTGTCCAGACCTTGGAATCTGCCCACTCCACGGAGAGTTGCGTTTTTGCTGCTTTTGGTCTGGCATCGTGATATGCAAATTCCTCGCATATGATTAGCCAATTTGCGTCAATAAACAGCCCAACAGCTGGACAAAGCGCACCGAGGAGTAACGTTATTAACAAGAATTACTTTGAAATCTGGACTGCACACTGCTCGGAAGGCATTTATTTAAACGAGAGATGTGTTGTTCTAGCAAGATTCAAGATACTTGGTCTCTATTGATTGGTTGGTTAAAATGGAATTCCCCCGGGGAATGAGTAGAGTGAGTTGAGATGTGAGGTTCTGCCTTAGAGTGAGTTGAGATATGAGGTTATAGTTTAGAGTGAGTTGAGATGTGTGGTTCTGCCTTAGAGTGAGTTGAGATATGAGGTTCTAGTTTAGAGTGAGTTGAGATATGATGTTCTGTCTTAGAGTGAGTTGAGATATGAGGTTCTGCCTTAGAGTGAGTTGAGATATGAGGTTCTAGTTTAGAGTGAGTTGAGATGTGAGGTTCTGCCTTAGAGTGAGTTGAGATATGAGGTTCTAGTTTAGAGTGAGTTGATATGTGAGGTTCTGGCTTAGAGTGAGTTGAGATATGAGGTTCTAGTTTAGAGTGAGTTGAGATATGAGGTTCTTGCTTAGAGTGAGTTGAGATATGAGGTTCTGGCTTAGAGTGAGTTGAGATATGAGGTTCTGTCTTAGAGTGAGTTGAGATGTGAGGTTCTAGTTTAGAGTGAGTTGAGATATGAGGTTCTTGTTTAGAGTGAGTTGAGATGTGAGGTTGTGAAATGAAAATGAGAGGCTCACAGCAGACGGACAGGACGATGATCCCAATCAGCAGCAGAAGACCCAGCAGACTCAGACCGCCTGCAGCAGCTCTGAAAGAAGGCTTTCTGCTTTCCTGGATGGCTGGAAGAGACGTTTGACTGTGAGCTCCATCTAGAGGCAAAGTACACACATCACATTGACATGAAGAGACGTTTGACTGTGACCTCCCTCTAGAGGCAAAGTACACACATCACAATGACATGAATAGACGTTTGACTTCATCGACGTTGTCGTTCCCATTGGGCAATCTCTGAGGTTTTCCCACGAAGACACGGAAGTAACCCAGAAAGCTGTAATTCCTCAAATGGCCAGTTGAGGCAGGGCTCCGAAGTCCCGTTATTCCCGTTCACCCCCATGTTAAATGCCCCACTTTGTAACAGTAATTAAGCATCTTTACAGCCTGGTCAAAAACACGCTTTTGGTCTATAGCTAATTTCACCTTTTCATAACGACCTTTTATATAACTTGCCCTTTTGGCGTAAAATAGATGATAGAAAGGGGGGTGATTGACAGGTTGCCTGTCCAGTGATTGCGCTCTGGGAACCCCCATCTCACGTGAGCTGCAAAGGACCCCAACATGGCGACATACAACACTTTGCTGCAAAACGCGAGTCCAAAAAATAGTGGCTGGGTTTGTCCATAATATTTAGGTCAGTGGTCGTTAATTATTTTTGCTCAGAATTCTTGCTCAGCAAAGATTGAAAAGTATCAAATTGCTGATTTAAACCAGTATGATAGTACTTAGTACACACAAGAAGGTGGTACAGGCAGTTTTGAACATGCCTAGTAGAGTACGGATTGGAACAAACAAAACAAATATGGCAACAACACTGAGATGTTCTTCTTTATCATCATCATCATCATCATCATCTTTATCATTTATTTCACGAGAGTACATTTTTGTTTGTCCCAGGACACATCACCTATTGATCAAAGACCTGTCACACTCCTCACTGAAGCATAACTTTAGCTACCAGCAGTCTTATCGGAGCACATCTTGACCAGCATGTTGCCATCGTTTTACCAAAGAACCTACATTGATAAGAACTGAAGGCTAATAGGTTGTTCCATTGCAACATGAGCAGCATCACATTTCATAGAAAGACCCGCCCTACTCTGCCTCTGATTGGCTGTCATGGTTCTATGATGGTGTCCCATTGCCGCAAGGAGGCTTTTTCAGGCCAAGATGGCGGCAGCACTCTTATCAAAACAGCACTAGTTTCGCCCTCTCCCTTCTATACTCTTTGTTGTTACTTGCGTCAGCGTGCATTTTCAGTAGTGTGGTTTTGTTCGGTGTCAAAAGCCCTTTTGGCACCAAACAAAACACTACTTTTGCTCTCATGGCTTTCTGTTTTTGTTTAATTATAACTTATAGCTCATGATCTAAGTTGTGTCCTTTTGGCACTGAAGAGATCTCACTGAGAGCTTTCAATTGATATATATATAATACTCATATTCGGCCCAAATCACATCACTTACCCTCGAAATGTGAAATTGATCAAGCATCTGTTTCTCCTTATAACACACATTCTCAAGCCCTCATGTTACAATATGCAGTTGTAATTAAGACGTACCTCCTTCAGGCTGCTGGTCTCTCAAAGTGTCTGCACTCTCGTAGATCGCCACCACCCTCTCCTCCCTCTCTGCTCTCTCTTCTGGGTCTCCTCTCAAGGTGTCTGCGTTTTCATAGATGTCCACCATCCTCTCCTCGCTCTCTGCTCTCTCCTGTGGGTCTCCTCTCAAGGTGTCTGCACTCTCGTAGATGTCCACCATCCTCTCCTCGCTCTCTGCTCTCTCTTCTGGGTCTCCTCTCAAGGTGTCTGCGTTTTCATAGATGTCCACCATCCTCTCCTCGCTCTCTGCTCTCTCCTCTGGGGCTCCTCTGTTATATATATATCGCACCTTCTTCGTGAGATCTGGCTTAGCATAGATATCTGTAAAAAAAAGTTGATGGAGGAAGAGAACTGAAAACTACACCAACTATATGATCCTTTACTGAAGCTGCTGTCAGTGTGTCTGTCTGTCAGTGTGTCTGTCTCTGTCAGTGTGTCTGTGTGTTTCCAGCTTCCAGCAAGTAGCATCAAGGAAATAGCAGCAGCAAACCACACACGCACACACACGCGCGCTCACACACACACACACACACACACACACACACACATGCGCGCATACACACGCACACACACACACGCACGCACGCACCCACGCACGCACGCACACACACACACTCACACACACACACACACACACACACACACACACACACACACACACGTTCACACATTTATAGTTAAAGGGTTTCCAACACAGGAAATGTGATGTATAGGTGCTCATGTGGTCGGCCATCAACTGGCAAATGCCTGCAAAAGTGTCTTAAAATGGACTGAAGTGCATAATTTCCTTCTATAGCCTGTAGTTACTTGGATCCAACGTCATGAAGTTACCAGACACACACAAGTACATGTCTAATGATGCTCCTGTGCCCAGGCCCGGTTTTACAGGGATGCGAAAGCACACATTGCACCCTTATTTTAATTGTCTGCATGCTCAGTTGAAAAGAGTGGTAAAAAGATTTTTTTTTATTTTTTTTATAAATTCTGCAGGTGCACACTTACTGTTTAAACTTGAATTATAATTGTTGTTTTTCTTTGTTCTTTGATGTGAATGTATGGCTTTTTGGCACTTACATGTAACCTTTTAATGCTGAGATAATTGTATTATCATTGGTCCAAATATTTCAGTAAAGCACTTGAAACACTTGAAATATTCTTGCTTGGCTGGTATCATTCTACTTGAAATGATTGTAAAATGCATTATTTTTAGTCAAATAACATGTCAAATTTTTCGGGCGGCCACCCAGGTCGGCCCGTGCATGTGCACCCCTTCCTATCTAGGATGCATCCCTAGTCATCTTGTTCTGGAACCGGCCCTGCCTGTGCCTTACTGTGTATGTGAATGAGCTTTTAGGAGCTTTACATAGTCCATGCTAAGTCTTAGCATGTACTGTAGCCTACTATCACTCTGCATAGTGTAGCCTATGCTAAGTCTTAGCATGTAGCCTACCATCACTCAACCACATAGTGTAGGCTATGCTAAAATGTTAGCTGGATTGACTGGAAAATGCAGTCATCAATCTAAAATCGAGGTGTTATTTTCAGTTCCTGAAAAGTTGGTTCCTTTACACACCAGAGAAGTGTGTGTGTGTGCATGTGTGTGTGTGTGTGTGTGTGTGTGTGTGTGTGTGTGTTTGTGTGTGTGTGTGTGTGTGTGTGCGTGCGTGCGTGTGGGCAGAGATGGGCAGTATTTTAAATACATGTATTTCAAATATGTATTTCAAATACATTTGTGTATTTTGTAATTTGTATTTGGCTGCACCGAGAAAAATAAGATGTAATTTGTATCAAGATACTTTCAGACCTTGTATTTTGTGTATTTTAAATACGTAAAATACTTTTTTCTTTAATTCTATGTTATTTGATTCTCAAATTGACACATTCTTACCATTGACACAGGTTTAAACCTGTGGAGGAAAAAAATGTGACATGTCACTTCTACTCTACCTCTGATTGGCTTACCCTCAGAACAAACTCAATGACAAATCAGAGGCAGAGTAGGGTGGGTCTTGAGTCAGACTTCACATCACTTCTTCGTCTAGTATGAAGCTTTGTGTTGGTGGAAATTCCCCCATGATAAATTACTAATATAAATTGATGATTAGATATTGCATGCACTGGCCTATTATATTGAATATTGAAAGGTGCAAAACAATCAAACGTTAACGTTACAGATCGTGACCAACAACGTGTGTGTGTTTAATTTAACTAGCTGGCAGAAAAGGGGCAGAATTACTGGTGGCTAACGTTAGATTTGTGTGGGCTCAGTTTTGAACCTAACATTGGGTTATGTTAAGGAGAGATAGAAACACAGCAGCAGGCAGCCTAGCCTATGTAATGGAGAGAGTTCCTGGAAACAGGCAGGTTGAATTCACAGTTGAAAACTTGTAACATTACTCACATTGGGTTGCAAACAGGAAAGAACGTGAAGTTTCTTCTTTCTTAACATTTTCACAACACAACCGACTTCTGCTTATCTTCTCTTCCTCTCCGCTTTACCATTTCTCTGAACTGGGGATAAGGTACGCTTTGCCACTTGTTTAATGCCGCCTTTGCGTCCCCCGTGTGTCGCGGTTGAGTGGAGATAGCCTTTTTTATTATTAAATCTGCCAAATTTTGGATTCGAACAGATAATCACGATGATCTGATGTAGAAGTGTCAGAGGTCGATAGGGGTCGGCCCATGGACGATAGTCGATGCCATCGTCCATGGTGCAGTACACAAAGGAGAATACTGTCACAGAGGACTAAGACATGATTTACCATCTAAGGAAACCAGAAAAATTCACATTTGATAAGCTGGAATCAGAGAATTAGAACATTTTCCTTACAGAAATGGCTCAACAGATGATCAAAATAGGCAATTAATGTAATATTTGGCAATGAATTGATGGATTGACTAATTGTTGCAGCTCTTTATCAGTATTTATAAAATGTATAAAAAGTATTTGTATGTATTTTCAAAATACATATTTGTATCTCAAATACATTTTTCAGACGAGTATTTTGTCTTTGTATTGTGATACATTTTTTGAGCAAGGATTTGTAATTTGTATCAAAATACTTTATGATGTATTTTCGCCTATCTCTGTGTGTGTGGGGGGGGTTGTTGGTCTTCTCCTTCCTGCTGCCGCACCGGCCCGACAACAGTGAGAGCTGCAACGTGAGTGCTCAACCACCGGTGGGCGCCGGAGTCACAAAGAAAAGAATGAGGAATTAAAAAGAAGGGAGGAGTGGTTTTGGGTCGAGAGAGAGAGAGAGAGAGAGCGTCCTGTTAACTTAGGGCTGAGTTTGATCTCTTTCACTGTCTCTGCTCCTGCCAACATGTCCATGAGCAAGACACATGGCCTTTTCTCAGAGGCCAACTCCTAACAATTACAACTGGACCCTATAGCCCATATTCACAGCGCGGCCATCTTGGGATGACGTCACCAGTTGGTTGGGAAAGCCAGAGAGGCTCTCATCTAAACCTATTGATAACATGTCTAAACATGGAGCAGTAGACCACAAGTTTGAGTTCTGGCACACCAATTTCAAGTCAAGTCAAGTCAAGTTTATTTATATAGCCCTAATTCACAAGCATGTCTCAGAGGGCTTCACAGAAAGTATGTCTAGCTAATTCTAGCTGACACAACAGTAACAAGAATATACAGAATAAAGATAACATTTGAACAATTGATAATATAGAAAATATAGGAATGAGGGGAGAGCAGAGGAGAGCGCAGGAGAAGGGAGAATAGCAGGGGGAATGTGAGAGAGTGATAGGGTGGGGAGGGTATAGGAGGTGGGGAAGGAGCAAGAGGAGAGAGCAGGAGAGGGGAAGGGAGGGGAGGTCTGGGGGAGAAGAGAGCAGGGGGAGGGAGGAGGTGGGGAGAGAATGAGTCAATATAGACGGAGGAGAGGGGGGAGGTGGGGAGAAGATAGGAATGTGGAGGAGGAGAGAAGGAGAGATGGGGGTGCAGGGGAGGGAGAGCCAGGGTAGAGAAGCAGGGGGAGCGCGAGGGAGGGAGGAGGCGGGGAGACCTCTCCGCCCCCCCCCCCAGAGAGGACAGAGAGGAGGAGAGAACAGAGAAGGAGAGGTGGGAGGGTGCAGGGGAAGGAGTGCAGGGGGAGAGGAGGAGAGAACAGAGAAGGAGAGGTGGGAGGGTGCAGGGGGAACGCGGGAGGAGGAGGCGGGGGAGGGAACAGACCTCTCCGCCCCCTCCTCCCCCCCCCCCCCCCCGAGAGGACAGAGAGGAGGAGAGAGCAGAGAAGGAGAGGTGGGGGGGTGCAGGGGAAGGAGTGCAGGGGGAATGTGAGAGAGGGGAGAGGACAGAGAGGAGGAGAGAACAGAGAAGGAGAGGTGGGAGGGTGCAGGGGAGGGAGAGCAGGGGGAACGTGGGAAGAGGCGGCGGGGGAGGGAAGAGCATGGAAAGAGAGGAGGCGGGGGGGGAGTGGGAAATGTGGGAGAGGGGGGAACAGGAGGGGGAAGAAGGGAAAGGAGCGGGGGAAAGAGAAAGAGAGGGGGGGGGGAAGATCAGACAACTGACTACTCTAAGCATTAACTAGAGCTAACTGGGACATAGTATCTAGCTAATCTACAGCCTAATCTGGCCTATCCTACTCTGCTCTAGTCTGATCTTTGCCTGAACACTATAACAGGTCAGCCTTAGGCTGTAGCTAATCTATCGCCTACCTAAACTGTTCTAAACCAACCGGCAGCCCTCGACCAGTGATGAAGAGCACCGATGCCCCCCGCCCCGGCCCCCCCCCCCCCACATAAGGCGTGGGAGAGAAGGCCGGGCCGGGACACAGCGGCGTCCCCACACCCCCAGTGAACGCAAGAAAACCTTTCCACCATATGGATTGCCTCAGTGACTTGGCTTGGCTGAGGAGGAACCTTGTGAGGTCGTTGTGCTACAGGGGCCCAGCAATGGTCGCCTGGGTAAACCCACCCCCCACGCGACCCGCTCCCAGACCCGCCCCCAGCTAGTGACTGGGAACTGAGAGAGCAGGCCACGCGGGGGGCGGGCCCACCCAGGCAGTGGACCCAGCAGTGGACCCCCATCCGGGGACTCCCCTCCGAGACAGGCCGAGAGATGCCGGGCTAAACCATGTACAGAGTTTTCCGGCAATGAAACTCTGTAAATGGTTTATTATGGAAATAAAATTTACAAAAGAACAGAAAATTGAAAATGTAAAAAAGAGTCCAACAGAGGGATATAAAAATGTAGTTTTTAAATTATCCTAAAATCAGGGAAGGGAGTTGAAAATGTAAAAAGTAGAGTCCAAAGGAAATAGAAAATGTAGTCTTTAAGTGTTCGTAGGTTTAGAGAATACTAGCTAAGAGGAGGGGAGGGGAGGATAAGAGTCGGAGGTGATGATTAAGGGGAGGGGAGGATAGGAGTTGGAGGTGATGAGGCCGGGGGGGGGGGGTCCCCCCCTTCCCTTAGGCAGGCAGGTGACCAGGATGATGAGGATAGGGGTCGGTGGTGGTGAAGAGCCCGGGGTGTCAGACAGTAGGAGTAGCGGGTAGATGGCCTAGAGTGACGACAGGTGGCTAGGGCGATGACGCCGGACCTAGGGCTGCAGCGGCGGGGGTGTACGTCAGGCCAATGAAGGACACCTGAGGGGGAGAGAGAGAAGAGAGCGGGGGAATCTGCGCAGAGGTGGAACTAACTCTATAGACAACAATAAAATTAGGTCAAAACAAAATTTATTAGGATTTTTTTTTTTTTTAGGATGACTAATACTATACTGCTAATTCAGGTCTAAGTACCACCTAACACCACTGTCAATGATTCAGCCCTGTTGATGCGGACCGTTAATCATGACCTACAACAAACAAAACTAAATTAGGTCAAGTCTAAGTTTATACTGATACTGCTGGCTTGTGATTGCCCGCTCAGCAGTTCAGGACTAAGTTTATTCACCAGCTATTAGATTTTGTATCTAAGCTACTGGGTCGACTGATGCCATATTAATAAATTAGGTCAAGTATAAGTTTATACTGATATTGCTGGCTTGAGACAGCCCGCTCAGCAATTCAGGATTGTATGTACTCAAGAGCTAATAAATATTTCTAGAGAATGACATCATCAAACACAACCATCAAGCACAACCAAATGATTGGGAGAATAAATGGGTTTTGAGTCTAGTTTTGAAGATTTCAATGGAGCCAGCTTCCCTAACTGACAGAGGAAGCTGGTTCCAGAGATGTGGAGCACGGTAAGAAAATGCTCTGCTACCTGCTGATTTTTTCTTAATTTTAGGGACGGTAAGATAATTACCGTCCTGTGAGCGGAGAGTACGCGTGGGAACATAAGGAATGATTAGCTCAGATAAGTACGGGGGTGCGAGCCCGTGCAAAGATTTATAGGTTAACAGAAGCACCTTAAAGTCTGATCTGGCCTGAATTGGGAGCCAGTGGAGGGAGATTAAGACCGGAGTTATATGATCAAACTTCTTAGTTCTAGTTAGAATTCTAGCAGCGGCGTTTTGCACGAGTTGTAATTTATTTGTGCTACAAAGTGGAAGGCCAGAGAATAAGACATTACAGTAGTCGAGTCTAGATGAAACAAAGGCATGTATTAAGGTTTCGGCATCCGTTGCATTTAGCAAGGGACGGATCTTTGAGATATTGCGAAGATGAAAGAAAGCTATTTTAGTGATATCCTTAATGTGAGCATCGAATGACAGAGTAGGATCAAAGGTAACACCTAGGTTTTTCACCTTTGAGTTTGGAGTAATTACGCAGTTCTCAATGTTCAGACTAAGATCAGTGAGAAATGGAAGTTGGGTTTTTGGGCCAACAACTAGTAGTTCAGTTTTGTTGGCATTTAGTCGTAAGAAATTATTTGACATCCAATCTGTAACAGCGATTAAGCAGGATTCAAGATTAGCGAGTTTAGAGCGATCGTCTGGTCTAATTGGTATATAAATTTGGGTATCATCGGCATAACAGTGAAAGTTAATGCCATATCTACGGAAAATTTCGCCAAGAGGCAGTAAGTAAACTCCAAAGAGTAAGGGACCCAGGACTGATCCCTGCGGTACACCAAACTTCACTGAGGAGAAAGTGGACATAATATTTTTATATGAGACACAGTGTGTCCTATCAGACAAATATGACTTTAGCCAGGATAGGGCAGTGCCCCGGATACCTACGTAGTTAGATAAGCGGTCTAGGAGGATCTTATGATCGATTGTATCGAAGGCTGCGCTTAAGTCTAATAAAATGAGAAGAGAGGAGAAATTAGAGTCGGACGCAAGGAGAAGGTCATTGGTTACTTTTGTAAGAGCAGTTTCAGTACTATGGAGTGATCTAAAACCAGATTGAAAGGGATCGAGAAGTTTATTATGTGAGAGGTAGTCAGTTAATTGTGTCGAGACTACTCTTTCAAGAACTTTAGAGAGGAAGGGGAGATTTGAGATTGGCCTGAAGTTGTTAAGAACCTCAGAATCAAGGTTTGGCTTTTTAAGTAGAGGTTTGATTACAGCAGATTTGAAGGAGGCAGGGACAATGCCAGAGGAGAGGGAGCTATTGATAATGTTAAGTAAGGGGGGGCCTAGTATTGGAAGGAGTTCCTTAATCAACTTTGCAGGGAGAGGGTCGAATAAACAGGTTGTGGATTTAGATGAAAGTACAATTTTTGAAAGTGCATTTAGAGAGATAGTCTCAAAATTCGAGAGTATAGTACTCTCGTCTAAGGTTCTAAGGACAGGGCTAGGAGAGGGGTTAGCACCCTTTGTGAGTAATAGAGAGTTGCTAATTTCATCTCTAATACAGATAATTTTACGGTTAAAGAAGTCAAGGAAGTCATTAGCTGTAAATGGAGAGTTTGTATTGGGGGAGGGTTTGCGAGTAAGATTTGCGACCGTGTCAAATAGAAATTTAGGATTATTTTTATTAGTGTTAATAAGATCTGATAGGTAGGAGGCTCTTGCAGCGGAGAGCATACATTTGTATTTTAGTAGGCTATCACTCCAAGCTAGTCGATAGACTTCAAGCTTGGATGATCGCCATTTACGTTCTAGTTTTCTGCATATTAGTTTTTGTGCGCATGTATCGTCAGTATACCAAGGCGAGGGTTTTTTAGGGCGACGGATTTCAGTACGTAGAGGTGCGATAGAATCAAGCGAGGCGAGTAGGATTGAATTAAATTGATTTGTGAATTCATTAATGGAGTCGATCCGCTCTGGGAGAGAGGAAAGCGGCCCCGATAACAAATCAGCGAGTTCAATGGGAGTAGAACTATCGATACGCCGGGCGGTGTAGGTATCGGCTAGGTTTGATTGCCGGAGGGGCAGGTCTATTTTAAATTTAATGAGATAATGATCTGACAGTGCTGGAGGGTATATCATGACTGACAGATCTGAGACGTTAATCCCACGAGCGAGGACGAGATCAAGCGTGTTGCCGTTAGAATGCGTTTGTTCATGAACCAGCTGAGCAAAGCCAAGGGTGCTGTCGACTAAAGATAGAAAGGCTTTGCAGAGTGGGTCAGCTTTACAGTTAACATGAATATTGAAATCGCCAATGATAAGGATACTATCCGTGCGGGTTACGAGGTCAGAGAGAAAATTGGAAAATTCATCAAGAAAAGATGAATTTTCGTTTAATCACATCGATAAATGGGCAGATGAATGTGTACAGGATTTAAAAAAAGGACTACAGCAACTGGATCGAGTCTTATATCCACGATATTCAAGGAAGTGCAGCCGACGCCCTAAATTGTAAACTGCCGTACACCCTACCCAAACTTAGGCACTGGCATGTGAATAAGGGCTCAGTATTGGAAACTATAGAATATTTGGGAATACCATGGCACCCAAATCTTGGATAACAACATTGTGTCGGAGGTAGGGATGTCGAAAATCATAATTTTTCTTGACCGACAACCGACACTCATTAGCCGACAACTGTCGGTTAACCGAGAAGATTAAAATGCGCTATTTTACTGTCTGTGCCCCATTAAACCATTAGGCTACCAAATGCTTGTTTTTTTTCAGTAGAAAGCATTTATTTTACATCTACAAGCAGAAAAAAACACATTAACAAAACGAGAAGACAAGTTGAACCTTCCAGCCATCTAAACAAAAACATTCCTCCGATAGGCTATACTGCTCGCATTGCATATTAAGGGCACGTCAATTGACACGCAGCCGCCCCGTGAAGTAATGTTTGAGCGGACGACAGCCCAGGCTGCAGGGCGCACTGACAAAGTGCGCAGCATCACTACAGTATCTTCTCTTTTAGCAATAGTCTCACTAATCCCACAGTGGTTTACCTGCTTTTGAGATCTGCAAAAAATAGTTTGCTTCTGTCTCACCCGTTCGCTCTCTCTCTTCACACACGCGGCGAGGGCTGTGCTCTCTGTGTCTGCAGGGCTCCACAACATTATAAAAACGAGTCTGCACTCCGCACGCAGTCTCTTGTGAAACAATTTATCCGAACTGCCATGTGTTGGACAGTAACGTTAACGTTAATTGATACTTTTCAATCGTCAATTCGACCGCTTCATGTCATTTTTGTAACACGGTAAAAACTACTGTTTCATCATTGAGTGCGAGCGTATGCATGCGTGTGCATGATGAACATGCACTGCAGAGAGGGAGGGAGAGAGTTGCCAGCCGCAGCAAGCACGCCACGCACACGCACATGCAAGATGTGTGTCCCGGCCGTTTAGACCGAATGAGACAGTGAAGAAAAAGTAGGCTAATGACAGCACACACGGAGTTAACAAAACTATAGAACATGTATGAGCTGATTGTTTCGCTGGGTGTGTTAATCATTCTGAAATGGTCACAGAGCACATCTGAGCTGTGTGCTCAGACATGAGCAGCAGCCGCGGGGCAGTCAGTGCGCTCACTTCACTGTGACTCTGTGGCTGCAGCAGGTGTTCAGCTGTGTGTGTGCTTCGCTGCGGAATGCGTTTGATCAGACATCGGGTAGATAAAATCAACATTAACCATGTGTTTATTTCAAAATCTAGCTTGATTAATACTTGCCCCATCGTTTAATATACTTATGTTACATTGCTGACCACGAAGGAGGGGGGGTAATCACCACATTGGCAACACTGTTATATGCAAATTAACATGGAAATTGACTGTTTAACCGACATGCTTAACCGACCAAAGACGTTCTCGGCGGTTAACCGGTTAACGGTTAACCGTCGACATCCCTAGTCGGAGGTGACACCTCTGACAACTTTAGTACCGCTAACATTAACGCTAGCGTTAGCACCTTCGCTAGCTAGGTTAGCATGACATACACGTTATCAATCACAATAAAACTGTACCCACCTCCGACATCCTTAAATAACCACTTCCTGTTTGTGGTGGTGTCTCTGCAGAGCGCTGAGGATGAGTCGCAGTGGGTGGAGGAGCTGCTGAAGCTCCACACAGCCCGGGTCCGAGACGTGGAGCTCCTGACCGGCCTTGACCTGTACCGCTCCACCAACCTCACCTATACTGATGTCCTGACCCTCAAAACCCTGCACACCTTCGAGAGTGACGACTAGGCCTTCAGAGACACACACACTACACATGTAGCCCTTATGGAAGTCCTACGTTTTACTGCATGCTCACTGCGCAACTGGTCCCTTCGCTGCTCCACCCCCGAGAGGAATTGCTTGGAGAATATAAATGTTGCTCCCTTTTCCCTCGGCTAGAAGATGGAAAGAATAGCTTGGCAAGTTGTAGTGCGAAAGGTTAACGTTTTCTGTTACAATATGAGAATTCAATTCTGTCCACAAAACTGTCTGTTGCAGTACTAGTGCAGGATTGATGCAGGACGGGGGACTTTTGCATTATACATTCATGCATACATACGTACATACATACATACATACACTTAAAGCAACATGCATATACATGACCATGAAGCACGTACACACATACAGTACATACACACATAGGAACCTCGTGTGTACACCAGGGTCAGAAATGAACAGAGGCAACAATAAATATGTTAATAAGAAAGTTCATGAATGCCAATCAAATAAAAAATGAGGGAACAAAATATATTAGGCATACCCAAAGCACTGTGTTGAGAAGAGGGTAATACAGAGAAATTGTTTAACAAATAAAATAAAAATCTTAATGGTACAAATTGCCAATATGCAATGCAAATGTATCATTTTAAAGGACCAAAATGCCCAAATAAATCAGAACAAAGGGGCATAAGAAGGTATCTTTCCCTGGTGCACGCATGAACAAATCCATGTCAACTCACTCACACACATCCAAATCCTCCTAGTTTGGTAAAAAAAAAAAAAAACATCCTGATCATGTGACCTCACATTCTGTTTTGTTCGACGTATCAGTCTGGACTTCCAGCCGCTCACATCAATTTCATTGGGTAGGAGGAGGCTGCTTGCCTTGACAGACAACTCCTTCAGCCAATCAGCATTGCCAAATCCAAATCAAATTCACGGAAGAACCACAAAAAAAAAGAAATCCACCAAGAACTCTGCTGGTGCATACTCTTCCTCTTGTTTCACTGTTGTTAGTGATTAACTGCACTTATGGCCGTATTTACTCTACTAACGTTGTTGTTGCTTCGGGAGAGGCCATTACTGTTTTGCCAGCGGGGTCCATGATAGGCTGGTTACATTGTCAACTTTGACAGAGGTCCCTGATTGGCCCGGTTACATTCTAATTTCTGTAATGCTCCATTCATGTGGGGAAAAGAAAAATTAGATCGCAACTGGGAAACTTCATGTGAACAGACGCTCAAGTTGGAACAACTCGGAAACTGAAAATGTTGGTAGGCTACACGACTTGCCGACTTGACGTCATAATATGCGTACGCAGAAAATACAAAGTATTATGCTTTGTTGATGCTAAGAAACTTCTCATTTTAAGGTATTATGGTTAGTTGCTGCCCACGTTGAGTTAGAAAAGTTATCATTAACCCTGCAGGTTTCCACGATCATTACGACACCACAATCACATGAACACACCGATGTCGGAAGAACGACTTGCCAACTCAGAAAATCTGACCATCCGAGGAGCACATGAATGCAGCATACATCGCTGGGGGGGGGGGGGGGGGGGGTCCAGATTGAGCCCTGGAGCGAAACAGAATGAGTGGTCATGTGATCAGATGATTTTAACTAGGCCAAAATCCTCCTCCCCCCTTCTCACCTGTCTGTTTCCTCTCTCCCTCCCTCTGTCCCAGCTGATCTTCTAGGTGTATATTTTTATACAATTTGTCATATTTATTATGTAGCAGAATAATAATAACAGCACCTAGTGTTACAGTATTAATCCAAGGTAACAGATCTGCCCCAGTGTTACTGTAATAGAAGGTTTGAATGGTAGCAGGTGGGCAGACTGTACTTCAGTGTTATCTGAAACTTGACACACCAGTCGACAGAAGTCGGTTCATTTTCTACAACAGATCAACAGAAATGCTAACCAGTCTGTCTCCTCATTTCCTCGTTTGTCACCTGCGTTCACACTTCTAGCAATCTGGGAACCCATCGGTTAAACAAAAAAAACATTTTTTTCTCGAACCTCTGGGGGCAGCAGCCCTGTTTCATTGTGGTGCAACAGGAACTCAAGAGGCGCGGTCGGCAGCGGAAGAAAATCCCTTTCCGCTCCCTGCAAGCTCTGCCATTGGCTCAAACCGACCGGCTCTGCCCATTCATGGATTTATTTTCCGCTCCGTGCGTGTCGCTCTCAAATCCGTCTGTCGCTATGAAACATTAGGGTTGTCCTACAACCCAGGTTTTACGAGTGAGAACGAGAGCTCTCACTAGTGCCTTAAACGCTGCAACGCAGCCCTATGGAAGACTGTTATTTTGCTCCAAAATTACTTTTCATTAAAACCTGACCACCCACCCGTAGGTGGCGTGGTACCCCCTGGGCCTGACACGGATCCACGTGACTACGTCACGTCCTGCCAGCCCAGGGAATAATCACTCTAATTTCTTCCAGCCCGCTGAGATCCGACGCACCCCGTGACGCATCGACACAGCAAGGCTGGGTAGTGAGAGCTCTCGTTCTCACTCGTAAAACCTGGGTTGTAGGACAACCCTAATGTTTTACTTTGTTTCGAACTCAGGCTCTCACTAGTGCCTCCATTCAACCGACCTTGCTGCCGGGAGCACCCCACAGGGCGACCCGAAAGGCACCGGTGAACCACGGCCATATGGCAACGTTTATGCCTAACCGTCTGACATATTAGAGTGGCAACGATACTACTTTCTTGCCACTGACAGCACCGCGTGCGCGAACTGCGCACCGGACACGTCGAGACTGTAGTACCTGACAAAAGTGTGATGAGAGGACCATGAGGCCGCGGCACACATGTCCTCCACCGACACACCGCGCAACAACGCAGAGGATGTCGCAACACCTCGCGTAGAAAGCGCCTTGATACCCTCCTGGGGAACCTTGCCCACGGCAGAGTATGCCAACGCGATCGCCTCCACTATCCAGTGTGATAAGCGATCCTTGGAAAGGGGTCCGCCCTGGGCCCTTTGCCCAAAGCAAACCAACAGCTGATCTGTAATGCATAAAGAACGCGTCCTGGCCACATAGGCCGAGAGCGCCCTTACGTGGCACAGCATGAGCAAACGTCTCTCCTCACCCGTCTCTAACTGAACGGCGGGGGACAGAATGCTGATAAGTCTATGACCATAGACCTAAAGCTGACATTAATAATCTTAGGTTGGTAAGCCGGGTTAGGTCGCAACGTAACTCTGCGCCCATCATTACCACACAGGCCTGCTGCACCGAGAGGGCAATCAGGTCACCAACTCTCTTTCCTGACGACAAGGCCAGCAGCAGCGCGGTCTTTAAAGACAGAACCCTTAAATCGGCGGAGTCCAAGGGCTCAAACGGATGACCCGTTAGCCCGTCCAGCACCGTAACCAGGTCCGATTTGGGGAAAAAACGCACCGCGACGGCGGGCGCAGTTTACGCGCCCCCTTCATGAAGCGCAAGACCAAAGGGTACGCCCCCACGGGGCTCCCTTCAATTCCCATATGGCAAGCAGAATCGCGGCTACGTACACCTTAACGACTGCGGGGACTGACCCGCGTCAGGCAGGCTCTGAAGGAAACAGAGAACTGGTCGCACACTGCAGTTCACTGGATCCACGCCCTTACTTGCTGCATAGTGCATCCCACATTATCAGGCAAGCCCTGGGATAGCAACTGGTCCAGTTCAGGAGCCAGACCGCTAGCTTCCACCTGCCTGGGGAGGGGTGGAACCCCTCCCCCTCCACCTGGGATAGGCGATCGGCCCGTACCGGCAACGCCCATGGCGGATCTTGCGCCAGGGAGACCAGGTCCGCAAACCATGTCTGCCTGGGCCAAAACAGACTAAAACGAGCCGGAGGCGCTGTTCCCTCACCCTGTCCAACACCTGACGGATCAGGGGGGTCGGGGGAAACGCATAGCGCCCCTCCCTTGGCCACGCGTGCGCTTTTATCGCGTCATGACCTAACGGGGGCTGTCCTCCTGGATCGAGAACCACAGTGGGCAGTGTGTCGCGCGCCGCGATGCGAGAGATCGACGCAGGCGCGACCAACCCTGGCCCAAACCTGTTCCATCACCCGAGGGTGGAGGCACCACTCTGTATAACGGGGATTGCCTCGAGACAGCAGGCCGGTCGTAACTCCGCCGTCCCGGCAGATAGACCGCTGACACTGAAAGGAGACGGGGATACACCCACAGGTGAATCCCCGCTATGGTTCAGCGCCCCCGACCGCACACCGCCCTGTTTGTTCAGGTGGGCGATCGCTGCCCTATTGTCCGAGCGAATCAGCACATGGTGCCCATGTGTGAGCCGCTGGAAGTGTTACCTCCGCAGGCCGGGGGGACTGCGGAGGCAACGTTCTCTTTCGAGTCTGGCCGCACGCGGACTTGTCCGGCAGTGCGGTCCCCAAGAGAGCTCCCAACCAACAATGGGCCCACGGCGCCATTGATGGTGGGCTTGTCCTGAGGCAGAGCCTGGCGAATCGCCTTCAGCTCTAGCACGTTTATGTGGCGAAGCTCCTGAGCCTCCCACCGGCCGTTCGCCGAAATTCTTTCTCGCGCGGAGGGGAGCCACGGCTGCCTCCACGCACACCACTTGGGACGCCGAAGGTCCAATTTTGGACGTATGGAGCTTCTACCACTCAGATCATACTCTCTTCCTCAATGTCCCCATAGGAGACAGTGCACGGTCATCAAAAGCAGAGAGCATATGAACTGAATCAAGTCCCTCTGCCCGCTTCGCGCTCAGAAAAGAGTATCACCATCTCAACATCGTGGATAGCGAGACTGAACATTTTAGAAACACATTTCTCAAGTTAGAAACTATAGAAATGATCCCCGAAAGTATAGTCATGAGCATATTGCTGGGCACCGGGACCTTTCGATCCGGTGCCCTGATGGGGGGGCGGGACGTGAGAGGCTACGCCCCCCCGCCGCATGGACAGTTCCGTAGAAGCTGTTTATGCTGTGGGAGAACTTCTTACGCAAGCTCCGCCTACTGACGCGCTGTTGTATCGAAGTAACCCCCCCCCCTGCCGTGCGCCTTTCGCAGGCTGGGGGGACTGCGGAGGTAACATTCTTTCTCGAGACGCACGTGGACTTGTCCGACAGTGCGGCCCCCAGGCGAGCTCCCGACCAGCAATGAGCCGTTGGTGCCATTGATGGTGGGCTGTAGGAGCCTCTAGCCGAGGCCAGGCCGTAGCCATGGACCAAGGCGAGCCTTGATGCTGGGTATGAGACCCTGGGCGAGCTCCCGACCGAACTCGGGCCTTGGGCACCGAGGACGGTGGGTCTAAAGCTACAAGCCGCAGGCTGGAACTAAGCCCAGCCTTGGTGAGCCAACCGGTGGGCTTGACCTGGGCGCTGCCAACCGAGGCCAGGCCGTGGCCATGGACCAAGGTGCGCTGTGCCCCCAGCCAGGCTCCCTGCACTTGCAGGGGGCGCCCCAACACGGGAGTGCGACCCATGGAGAGCTCCCAACCACCCCGGGCCTTGGGCACCAAGGGCGGTGGGCTTGTCCTTAGAGCTACAAGCCAAGGCTGGTACTGAGCCCAGACCTTGGCGAGCTGTAAGCCCTGCTGGACGCGTAGCGCCAGCAAGGAGCAGTATGTCTATTGTAGCGGAGGTAGCTCGCGCCCAATGTACTTAGCACACAGATACTAACTGCACGGGTGCACGCCAGCTATCTGCAAAATACTATCGTTCTGTGCTAAACAGTACTAAATATTGCTATCTGCACCTATGCAAGGCAAGCTAGCTCTCACACTTCTTTGAGAGCGGGCCTTGGTCAGCTCTCAAGAGCTTAGCTGCGACAAGACCGAAGGCGCCTGTGCAGCGTGCTCGTGCCCAAGGCAGAACACGCACTTAACGTGCCGATTCATACTCGGCCAAAGTAGTTTTACACACTCCCTGACATTCCCTGCTCAGTAGCAAGAGGAAGCAGGAAGCTAACCACACCGCAGGGCGCACCCTATTAGCGGGAGTACTGCTTAAGCCAGCTAGCAGGCTAGCAAGAAGCACAGGCTAGACAGTAAGCAACCCGGAGGCTAGCGAACGTGCGCGTGCAATGGTAACGTAAGCGGCAATAGCCCATCCCGAAGGGGGGGCACCAATACCCACAACCTGTTAACCCGAGAGAACAGACGTGGAAGCCACTAGCTAAGCTAGCATAAGCACTGAGAGACAAGCGTGCGCTAACACAAGCCTGCGTACAGGCCGGTGCAGTGCGTCTCTACCCTGAGTAACACGGGGAAGCAAGCGTGACCGCAAGCAAAGGCCAGCGGCCCGCGAAGCTAGTCAATCTCAGAAGAAACTCCTCAAAGGGAGTTGCAATCTAGTAGATGCTAATTACACGAGGCAAGCAACACTTAGCAGACAAGCAAGCTGGCTAAGATGGCGTAAGTACTGAGAGAAGCGGCCCACACAAGGTGCGGGGCGAGCTCACCTAGCTAGCGAATCGCCCAGCTAAAATCCCAGACGCCAGTAAAAGCTACACTACATTTATGTAGGTCACAGCAACGCCTGTGCGGCGTGCTCCTGCCCTTAGGCATGCACACATCAAATTAATTGTGCCGGTCGTAACCGGCCAGCGTAGCCTCACAGCTAATACAGCACCTAGCTGTTCCCCCCTCTCTCTGCTAACAGGAATAATGGGGTTAACGTGCAAGCTAAACCTGCAACGGTAAGAGCTGGAGTGCTACACATCACTAGATACTGGCTGCACGGGGGCAAGCTAGCTATCTAGCTAACTGAAGAGCATGGCTTCTAGATACTACTCTGCTTAAGGCGCGCCCTACACAGAGGTAGCTGGCGCAAAGTACTTAGCACACAGACACTAACTGCACGTGTGCACGTTAGCTATCTGCCACAAAACCGGGTGCGTTACCCTGTCTGGGGACGCAGCCAGATAGCTAGAGTGCTACAAGGTAGTCCAAGCTAGCTGCACTGAGCAAACTAGCTAACTATCTAACGCGCGCGCTCTAAAGCCGGCGCCTAAAGTACCTAGCACACGAAAACTACCCGCACGGGTGCCAAGGTAGCTATCTGTAACAACTGGGCTACTTAGCCTCTTTGTTCCTGTGCTACGTGGTACAAGCTATTTGCACGTATGCAAAGCTTAACAGTTTGAGCGCGGACCTAAATCGGCCCTCAAACCAAAACGCTGCCCCAGCCAGGGGAGCGAAGCAAAGCTACACAGCGGCAGCAATAACCACTATACGGCGATAGCAGTAGAGCTACACGGCGGTAGCAATAAACAGTTAACTAAGGAAGATACTCTTAGCTTTGATGACTTGTTCCGACGCCGCAGGGTGAAGGGTACAGGGTCGGGTCCCGAAGCCTGCTTTATCCCGTCCACGCGAACCTCCTTGAGGTGGGCAAATCAGACGAAACAAGTTTCTAAAGCTATGTAAAAGAGCTAACTCAAAGTTAACCGTGGAGCTTATAGCAAACACGTCTTTCCCAGCGGCTGGAAGAAAACGGAGTGATTATTCCCTGGGCTGGCAGGACGTGACGTAGTCACGTGGATCCGTGTCAGGCCCAGGGGGTACCACGCCACCTACGGGTGGGTGGTCAGGTTTTAATGAAAAGTAATTTTGGAGCAAAATAACAGTCTTCCATAGGGCTGCGTTGCAGCATTTAAGGCACTAGTGAGAGCTTGAGTTCGAAACGAAGTAAAACAACAATAACAACTCTAGCTCGTTGCTAGTAGCAAGTAGCAACTTGCTATACACTGAAAATGGTATGTTTTAACTACACACCGGTCACGTTCACTTAATTTTGATCGGGTGAAGCGCAGCATGCGTGCAAGCGCTGTTACATCCCTTTTCACAGAGCTTGCCGACAGATTTTTGATGGAAGTCGAAAGTCTGTCTCGAGAGATCACACTTCTAGTAACTTGGTTGATGTGTCTAGTTCTTATAGTTTCTCAGTGCCTTATTGGTTGGGTTATTGGTTGTAGTCCTTGCTTCTGTTAATCACAAGTCTTTTCCAGCATAATGGTTAAATAATCTCTCACAGCAATGACCTGTGTATGATATAGTCCGACTACTTGCATGTCTTGCATTAGCCACTTGGGGCAAACAGTAATGCTATGCTTTGTTGCAGCTGACTCGCATCATAGGACAAAGTTATAGAGCTGAAACATGTTTGCTCATTTTCAACGGCGATACTAAATAATGTAATAATATAATATTGATTACTGATTTGTGACGACTCTTCTCCTCATCCCTAAAAACAGACATCATGTCTGTAAAACCATGGTGGAGCGGCTCCAATCACAGCGTAGTATTTTACAAATGCTGGGTCGCCGAGGAGAACCTGTTCTATCATCTGCAAAAAAAAGTTTATTGATACCATTTTCCGTTCTTTAGTTATGAGCCGGAGAAGATAGGCTGTTTTGAGCAAAAAGACAGTTTTCAAATTATAAGCTGAGATATTCAGCCTTTTGTGAAATGCAGCATTTCAAGCACATTCACTGACTCTAGCTAATATTTTCTGATGTAGTGACGTGGTGTAGTTCTGTGCAGCCTGCGTGCCCCACCCCCCTCTCCCCCCCTGAGCTGCAAACTCCTCCCCACACGCACCCAGTCTATTTTCGGAGCCTCCGTTTTTGCGCCGGGCGGCTGACGGCGGCTCCCGGGCGGATCCCAGCGCGACAAGGAAATGCCAAACGGGACTGCAGGAAAAGGTTTGGCCGTTCGGCGTCGGGTGCTGCCTTTCTGGCGGGTAATCGTGTGGAGAAACTATATGCAGACAGACAGACAGAGGCAGAGGAGCTCAGTTGTGGGCGTGGATTGACTGATGTTCGCAGCCAACTGTCAGCTGCAGACAGAGCAATCTATATGGCTCTGGCTGCAGCATACATCGGTTTCTCTTTGATCACGGCTTTCTCCTGCAGTTTTCCGGACCTTTCTGTAATCTGGAGAGCACTGTCGCCACCTAAGGGTTCTGTAAAATAGGTTAGACACATTCAATAGCTCCCATATTGTAAGAGGCGATGTAAGAGGCTTAGATCGACATCCCCCCGTCAAAAAACGCAATTGACGAACATGTTCGTCCTTGGCACTCTACGTTACTAAACGAAATGACGAACATGTTCGTCCATGGCACTCAATGAGTTAATGTATTAACATTCCCAAATGTCTGATAACATCAGTATCTTGGCTTGTTAGCTAATCTAAAACTGTCAGACATTTTGAGCATGTTAATCCCACGTGCCTGATGTACAGCCAATCACAATGTGTGAAGCCGTGATGTCATCTATAAAGCGAGCCAATAGAGAGCCGCAGTAACGAGTCCGGAAATCATCGATGCCAACAGCCCTGGTTCTTCACAGTTTTCGCCTATGGGAGTTTTGAATGGGTTTTTGGCGCGATGCTTCTAATAAGCTCTCTGGGCAACGCTGGCTTAATCAAACGCGAACCAGTGTTTAGTAATATCATCTTCACACACGAGGACCACTTTTACGAGTTTTGAAGCTTTTACTTGCCGTTAAAAGGACGGCTAGCTAGCAAACGGCTAAATGAGACTACACCTTTGAGTCGATGGGGATATATACGTCAACGTCACCACTTCAAAGGGCGAACACGGAAATTCTCTTTCCCTCACCTGGTTCAGCCCCGTTCAGCCCGGGGTAATCAGTGCACACATCAACAACAGTCCAGGTTGAGTGCTGACGTGACGTGGAAGCCTATGCGACAGTGTGTAGTTCTGGATTAGCTTAGCTCGAGCATTTTACTTCTAGGGCTCGCATTTACGCTTCAAAACTCATGAAAGTGGTGCTCATGTGTGAAGATTATCCGACGGAACTCTGGTTCGCGTTTGATTAATCTTGCGTTGCCCAGAGACCGTATTTGAAGCATCGCGACAAAAACCCATTCAAAGATCCCATGGACAGAAACAGTGTAGAACCAGGAAGTTCGGGACTTCCGCATTCTGCCTACAAAAATACGTCATCCCTGCGGCTCTCTATGTTACATCCACACCGGGAAAGGACCAATGTATAATGGTTTCTAGCTCATAAAAGGTTGTTTGAGAAACATATGAGACAGGTTTTAAGTCAGAAACATGAGACAGGTGTTTTAAGTCAGAAACATATGAGACAGGTGTTTTAAGTCAGAAACATGAGACAGGTGTTTTAAGTCAGAAACATGAGACAGGTGTTTTAAGTCAGAAACATATGAGACAGGTGTTTTAAGTCAGAAACATGAGACAGGTGTTTTAAGTCAGAAACATATGAGACAGGTGTTTTAAGTCAGAAACATATGAAACATGTGTTTTAACTCAGAAACATATGAGAGAGGTGTTTTAAGTCGGAAACATATGAGAGAGGTGTTTTAAGTCAGAAACATATGAAACAGGTGTTTTAAGTCAGACACATATGAGACAGGTGTTTTAAGTCAGAAACATATGAGACAGGTGTTTTAAGTCAGAAACATATGAGACAGGTGTTTTAAGTCAGAAACATATGAAACAGGTGTTTTAAGTCAGACACATATGAGACAGGTGTTTTAAGTCAGAAACATATGAAACAGGTGTTTTAAGTCAGAAACATATGAGACAGGTGTTTTAAGTCAGAAACATATGAGACAGGTGTTTTAAGTCAGAAACATATGAGACAGGTGTTTTAAGTCAAAATAGCACAATAGTTTGCTCCCTAGAAATTAAACTGTACAGTCTTAGAACTATTAACGAGGGTTTCCAATGTTCCCTAGCATCAGTGTTCAATGTGGAGGGAACAGATCGTCTTGATCTGTACACTGTTGAATGTTTTCTCCATCCTAAATGGTCCATTAACTTGTAATTTGAATAAATTCTTATAATGATGCACAGGGCATTTGGAGTCATTTGTTGAATTTGTTATCTGCTGAGAAAATGCTGTGCTGCTGTTATTTTTTGCAGTGTCAATTGTATGACGTGAATGAGATACAGAGCGGAAGAGAGGAAACAACAAGAGGACACTAGAGGAGAGAATAGAATGGAGGAGAAGAGACAAGAGAGGAAACCACATTATTATGGATCCCACACCACTTCCAGGTCAGACCCGCCCAACTCTACCTCGATTGAGTTGGGTTTAGCCATGCAGAGGTTGGGTTTAGGCATGAGCAGTGACGATTGGAGCACCATAGATGGAGACTGAGAACTGAGTCTATACAGCAAGATTCACTGAGTGTGCAGACTAACTTGACTCACCTATTATTGTGAATGCTTAATCATGTGAGAAAGGCCTCAAAAAAGGAATTCAACATGGCCTTCAGGGAGTCATGTGACAAATTAAAACACTGCTATTGGTTTCATTATGGCCCCGCCTCTTTTTAAAGTATTGAATCATAATTGACTGCAAAAGGCCAAAAATGGATTATGGATATATTACCTCGAGGGAACACTGTAAGGTGAAGTCCCATTACTTTTACTTTGTGGAAAACTGAATTAAGTCTTTTGAACCCAAAATGTTGTTTTTTCCCCCCTGAGAATGGATTTTGTTCAGAACATCATGATTGTCTCTATTGTAGGTAGAAAGATAACAGAAACTATGATCAGATCAGAACAGTCATTCTTCTAGATTCTCTGTGTTCACTTCTTGAGTTTGAATTTGCTGGTGACCCCCTGGAACCTCAAGGACTCCGGTCCCAACGTTGAGAAACACTGCACTATAGCACCACCAGGTGGCCAACATGTATGGGCTGCCTTGCCACTAGGGGGCCACAGGAGCCCACCTGCTGTAGGACTTATTCCTAAACTGCAAGCTTTTCGCAGAGATAAAGAAACAAGAAATGAAGAAGAACAGTTCCAGCAAATATGTACTACAGTACAGGGGTTCATAGGGACAAATGTGACCAAAATGACTTTGCTATGAATCATAACAAAGTCATTTTGGTAACATTTGTCAAGCTTAAAAAAAACAGATCCCAACACTACACAGCCCTCTATCAACAAAACAGATCCCAACACTACACACCCCTATCAACAAAACAGATCCCAACACTACACAGCCCTCTATCAACAAAACAGATCCCAACACTACACAGCCCTCTATCAACAAAACAGATCCCAACACTACACAGCCCTCTATCAACAAAACAGATCCCAACACTACACAGCCCTCTATCAAATGGCCTAAATGGTAAATGGCCTGCATTTATATAGCGCTTTTATCCAAAGCACTTTACAATCAGTATAGTCTACATTCACCCATTCATACACCGATGGCGGCAGGCTGCCACGCAGGGTGCCTACACACCATCGGGAGCAAGGAGGGTTAAGTGTCTTGCCCAAGGACACAACGACAGCAGCTGGGAGGGAGCGGGGATTGAACCGCCAACCCTTGCGTCATTGGCCGACCCGCTCTACCTCCTGAGCTAAAGCCGCCCCTATCAACAAAACAGATCCCAACACTACACAGCCCTCTATCAACAAATAACTTTGGAAATCTATTTCTCACAGATCCAGAACTTTGTTTCACTATTCCAGACTTGTATCCACTGTCCTTGGTGATCACAGCATAATGAGTAGCTTCCATAATGGTTTGGATGTTGAGGCCATCCTGCCGACCAGTAGCTGCAGAACAAACAACATTCTCCTTTTTAATAGAGCTGAAACTTGATTCATTTTTAAATAATGTATTGAATCTCACATCAAATCACATCAAAACTCAAAACTCAAATCAAATAATCTATAACACTTTTTTTTATTAGTGACAAGACATGTATGTATCAATAAAATAATAGCCCCATAAGTAGTAGGCCTATTAAGCTTTTCAAGAGAGAGAGCAAGAGAGAGAGACAGACGCACAAACAGACACACAGACACACACACACACACACACACACACACACACACACACACACACACACACACACACACACACAGGGGAATGGCGTTACACCAAGCGAAGCCTGAAATGCCACACTCATCAGGTGATTTCTTAGAAACAGTAGATGGACTTACTCCATCTGTCGACAGGTGGCGGTGTAACACTGCTCATATCTCACTGTGTGGATCTGATGATCTGTCTCAGACACAGAGCAGCAGGGCAGAGAGATCCAACAAAACAGAGTTCACCATGTTGACTTTGACTTTATTACTGTAATTCATGCATGCAGTAAAAGGCAGAAATGAGTGAGGAGGAGGATGGGAAGGAGGAAGACGGCAGCTAGACCGTACCAGAGTTAACAACCTAAATCCTTCAACTCCTAGTAACTCTACCTAGTAACAGCCTTTCTGAATTTCCATTGGTCAGAATGTGTCTGTTGTAACATCCCCGTTGTGACTGTGTGCTCTCCTGTCCTGATGCAGATGACATTAGTAAAGGAGACGATCTTCCCTCTGGCAGAGGGCAGATTGATTCATGTTCTTCAGCTGTAGCTACAGTAATACAACGAAACAACATGAAGGCGTTTATTTTGTTGCTCATCCTCTTCTGTCCCGTTACATCTCCAGGTAAGATCACATTTGAAAACGTTCCTTTAAATAGGCTAACTTCAGTTTGAGTCTACTGTGTATAGGCTGCATCATCTGCGTTGTTTTTGCTTTGTTAAATCTAGGGTCTCATATTCATTATGTCGAGAACATGTTTTGATTTAATCTGTTGTATTATAGGCTAGCTATTTAAATGATGTGAATATTAGAATATAGCCTACTGTAAATGTTGTATAGCATGTTGATTTAATTAACAATAGGCACATTACTGAGCCGCATCATCTTACCACCAGCTTAGTTACATCCTCAAGTCATTAGTTTATTTTTATTATTTTATTTTTCCCAAACCAATAAAAGCCATTGGAGGGCGCTGTGTTCATGTCAGCGGAACAGACAGCCTCCTTTAATTAATACCTGGATTGGGAATATTAGATCACACTGATAGTGATGCAATCAAAACATGCAAAATGTGTATCAGTAATGTGAGTTTACATTTCAGGCTAATATCTCATAGTGAGGAGTGACCTACTAATATCTGAGGAACACCAAACTAAAGTAGACGACTTTCACTCCACAATTTGAAAAAAGAAAATGACCCTGCTCTGCCAAAAGGACGACTGGCATCATGCACATAAAGCACATTAGGTCTATGGGTTACTATTAAAACATGTGTGACGTTAAGAAAATACATTTGTTTTTGTGGACAGGCCCTATCTTGGTACAGACGCTATCCCCTATTTGCGCTTGCGCACCTGTTTGCACGTGCCTTAAGGCAGGAAGATAGCAGTCCGCCCCAGGGCCGGTTCCAGAACAAGATGACTAGGGATGCATCCTAGATAGGAAGGGGTGCACATGCACGGGCTGACCTGGGTGGCCGGCCGCCCGAAAAATTTGACATGTTATTTTACTAAAAATTATGCATTTTACCATCATTTCAAGTAGAATGATACCAGCCAAGCAAGAATATTTCAAGTGTTTCGAGTACTTTACTGAAATATTTGGACCATATAATGATAATACAATTATCTCAACCTTAAAAGGTTACATATAGGTGCCAAAAAGTCATAAATTCACATCAAAGAACAAAGAAAAACAACAATTATAATTCAAGTTTAAACATTTTAAGTGTGCAGCTGCAGCATTTATAAAAAAAAATAAAAAAAAAAAATTTACCACTCTTTTCAACTGAGCATGCAGACAATTAAAATAAGGGTGCAATGCGTGCTTTTGCACCCCTGTAAAACCGGGCCTGGTCCGCCCCACGCAAGTATCAATTAGCAATCCCGGCACGATACCATCCAGTTTTGCGGCGGGATCTGCAGGCGTCAAGCCAAAACAGCCGTGTTTCTGCTAAATGCTTGCGTTGTGGTATCGTCAGTGTGCTGAAAAGCAGGTCTAAAGCAGCTCAGCGCGAAAAAGAAAAGAAAAAGGAAAGGCCCTGCTGCCGTGAGCGCAGAAAAAATATCTAACCTGACCCAAACAAACCCACAAACTACAGAATTCCTCTAAGCAGGATGAGAATAGAATAGTCTAATATAATATCAAAAATAATATGTGAAATAAATACATAAATAAATACATACTTAAATAAATGAATGAATGCATGAATAAATAAACAAACATAAAAAAAAAAAAAAAAAAAACATAAATAAATCAACAATACACTATAGTAGGCTACTCATGTTCTATCCCTGGGCGGACCAGTGGATGACATAGGCGGAGAGTGGAGGGAAATGGGAGGAGAGGGATGTAGAAAAGAAGTGTGTTTTGTGTGTGTGTGTGTGTGTGTGTGTGTGTGTGCGTGCGTGCGTGCACGTGTTACTGCCATATAGGCAAAATGTTTTTCAGCCTTTCTCTCTCCTGTGTGATTAGTGCAGCCGCAGGTGACGCCTCCGATGTACTTCAAATGCAATATCGTTCCCCCCACCACAAATATTCCTTAACAGCTTTGTAGATTCGTTTCTAGGATTTATCTCCATTAAACCCAAACTGGTTCATTCTATAGAATTGGCAGTATCGATTTTTTTCACAAAGCATTCTCATTTCCACCCTTCAACACCCGCAGCCAGCTGCAACAATTTACTGTAGCCTATAGCCTACTGAAAAACAGACCAATTAATGGCAGGTAGGTGTGTGTGTGTGTGTGTTATCCACTCCAAATTCACCTCTGCTCTCAAAAGCAGAAAACTCCTTCTTCATCTCTGAAAGCCAGTCAAGTCAAGTCAAGTCAAGTTTATTTATATAGCCCTAATTCACAAGCATGTCTCAGAGGGCTTCACAGAAAGTATGTCTAGCTAATTCTAGCTGACACAACAGTAACAAGAATATACAGAATAAAGATAACATTTGAACAATTGATAATATAGAAAATATAGGAATGAGGGGAGAGCAGAGGAGAGAGCAGGAGAAGGGAGAAGAGCAGGGGGAATGTGAGAGAGTGATGGGGTGGGGAGGGAATGGGAGATGCTGGAGGGTATAGGAGGTGGGGAAGGAGCAAGAGGAGAGAGCAGGAGAGGGGAAGGGAGGGGAGGTGTGGGGGAGAAGAGAGCAGGGGGAGGGAGGAGGTGGGGAGAGAATGAGCAATATAGACGGAGGAGAGGGGGGAGGTGGGGAGAAAATAGGAAATGTGGAGGAGGAGAGAACAGAGAAGGAGAGATGAGGGTGCAGGGGAGGGAGAGCCAGGGTAGAGAAGCAGGGGGAGTGTGAGGGAGGGAGGAGGCGGGGAGAAAACCGGAAACGCGGAGGAGGAGGGAACAGAGAAGGAGAGACGCAGGGGGAAATGCGGAGGAGGAGGGAACAGAGAAGGAGAGACGGGAGGGTGCAGGGGAGGGAGAGCCAGGGTAGAGGTAGGGTCTAGGGTTGGGGGGGGGGGGGGAGGGAGTAGGATACGGGCCCGGATTAGGGCGAGGGTGGGGAGAAAATGGGAAATGTGGAGGAGGAGAGAACAGAGAAGGAGAGGCGGGAGGGTGCAGGGGAAGGAGAGCAGGGGGAATGTGAGAGAGGGGAGAGCAGGAAGTGGCAGGGATTCGGGAAAATAGGGGAGAAGAGGAGAAGGAGGAGGAGCAGAGGGAGGGAGAAGGAGGTGGGGAGAGAATGGGAAATGTGGAGGAGGAGAGAACAGAGAAGGAGAGATGGGAGGGTGCAGGGGAGGGAGAGCAGGTCCTCTGCATCCAACCCCAGTACACTGTTTTCCACCTTCTCCATGTGATCTTGGCCATGTGATCTCATCTCATGGCTTTTCTTATCACTGCTACGCCGATGACACCCAGCTTTTCCTCTCCTTCCCCCCTCCGACACCCAAATCGAGGCTCGCATCTCTGCATGCCTCATCAGTGACTGGATGTCTGCCCACCACCTCAAGCTCAATCTTGGTAAGACAGAGCTACTCTTCCTCCCAGGGAAAGACTGCCCATCTCCATTGACAATACCACTGTGCTTCCCTCCCAAACAGCTAAGAACCTTTGGGTGATCCTTGACAACCACCTGTCTTGCTCGGCCAACATTGCTGCGACAGCACGCTCCTGTAGGTTCTCCCTCTACAACATCCGCAAAATCCGTCCCTTTCTCAAGAGGGGAGCGACGCAACTCCTGGTCCAGTCACTTATCATCTCCTGCCTGGACTACTGCAATGTGCTCCTGGCCGGCCTACCAGCCTCTGACATTCGACCGCTTCAGCTCATTCAGAACGCTGCAGCCCGTCTGGTATTCAACCAACCCAAATTCTCTCATGTCACTCCCCTCTTCCGGGACCTTCACTGGCTTCCCCATCTTGGCACGCGTCAAATTCAAGACACTGGTACTGGCCTACAGGGCAGTACACTAGTCAGCTCCTCTGTACTTATACAATCCTATGGTCAGGTTCCAAACCTCTCACCGCTCCCTCCGCTCCTCCACCAGTGCGGGTTAGGCTACAGCACATAGGCCTAGCTTCTTCTTTTTTTGGCACATGCAGCTATTCATTCCCCCCAGTCAGGCCCGGCGCCACGAGGGGGCGCCAGGGGGCTTTGCACCCTCAGTTAAATTTTCTGCCCCCTCACTTACTTATTATTAATTTTTTTTAGGATAGTTCATCTATAAAGGCCAGTTAGGCAATGTTTGTACCTGACATGTTTCGGCTGCTGTTTCTGCAGTCTTCATCAAATTTGATCAGTTTAAGTTGATGTAGGCTACCCCCTATAAACATAGCTCTGTTGTTTCAGAATTGGCAGGGAAGCGCTATTTGCTGTGCTTTGGTTGTCACAAGGTGTCAGAGATGTAGCTATTTATTAAACAGGTCCCGCATTTCACGTTATGCAAAGCTCAGCTCTATTAATGCCTTAATCTGCTGCTGTGAAATAAATGTTTTATTTGATTTTGAATAGTAGTCTTTCTTGTGTTGTTATTGTGCTTTTCAGAGGTTATTATGGTTAAAAAGTCCAGAAATAGGCATATTTCTGGATTTAACCTATGTTTTACGATATAAAAATATCATATAAAAAAAAAAAAAAATCTGCCCCCTCCCCAGTTATAACCACCCCCTAAGTCATTTCATCCTGGCGCCGGCCCTGCCCCCAGTCCAGCCGTTTGTTCCAGGCCAGTGAAGTCCCAACAATCTACAAAAACATGCATAGTATAAAATCATAGATAAAAAGTTGAATCATACACAATCAATAAACCCAAAAGTAAAGGGTTAGCCTTCCCAATGGCCAAGGGCAGCATCTGTCATTCTGGCCTCATAATAAGCACTGAGGCGGGTGGTCAGAAAGTCAAATAACTGCGGTACATTGTATGCTTTGGTGCAATGTAGGATTTTGTCTTTCAATATCCTCATTACTTTGTTGGTGTTGTTGCTTCTCACAGGAATGATGTCCCTGTAACAGAGAGCCCAACATGAGCATGGGCGCCTGGCCAATCCCGGCGCTTGACAGCTGCGTAGGCGGGCACAGGGCGTAGTTTTGGCCTAACCACCGTGGGTTTCGTAATAACGCGTGCGGGACGCCTCGCCCCTCCTTCGCTGGGGGCTCAAAAGTCGCTCATCCCGATCGCGACTCTTCTCGTCCCTGGCACCGCAATTGTGAAATGAGCTCCCCCCTATGGTCAGGACGGCTGCTTCACTGCCAATCTTTCGGCAAAAACTTAAAACACACCTTTTCAGGCTCCACCTGGCCCCTTCTTGAACTAACATCTTTCTCTCTCAAAAAACAAAAACAAAACAAAACTTTACCACTATTTCTTCAGAAGTTGGAGCTGTCAGACTGTGTTGCATAGTTGATTGCTCTATTGCTGACAAAAATGTGTTATTGTAAGTCGCTTTGGACAAAAGCATCTGCCACATGACCTAATGTAATGTGTGTGTGTGTGTGTACCGGTATGTGTGAGAGCAAACTCTTTGATGCATAATTTTGAATCAAAAGATCAACTAAACAGATTAACCAAAGTATTTAGTCAAAATGGAAGAATAGAGAATAGAATATAGTTTACAGCAGCAGTCCGAGCTCTGCTGTATCGTAATTGACAGTGTGATTCCCTGCACCTGTTTGGTGGCCTATATAAAATATATGCTTTCAAACCTCGCTGCTGATTTAGATTTAACCTCACTCCACTCCACCCAAGCAAGCTGCCCAACCTGAGAGGAGAGACCCCACTATTTGCTTTTAGTGCTTGTCTTAATGCTGGGCGTGCCCTATGCCAAACCAGGCGTTTCCTTGCTAAATGCTTGCCTTCAGTCATCGTCAGCATGCCCGCAATTATTTGCGCTAAGAGCTTTCAAAAGCACCTCTTACTTAGGTGCTAAAACACTCTGTGCACTCTTAAACGCACCATTATTCTCCTCGCTGCCAGTGCAGTACCAGGTAATTCATTTTCGGTACGTCATTACGCACGGACGTGCCATCCCCAAATTACGCATGCATGGCGCAAACTGTGTTAAAGGCAATGCGAGACGGTAATCTGATTACCAGGCCACATCTGTGAATAATTCTGGTCGTTAAACCCGCCCAAATCCCGTTTGCGCTGGCATTTTACAGGCACGGAGGATAGCAAATGACTTAGCACAGCTCCAATTTGCGCCTGTGCCCGGCATTACCCCCGTGTAGCCTACGTTAAGTGCAAGAAAGACTGGACACAAAATGATCTCAAAAGGAGGGGAATGTTTAATGAACAAAAAAAGCAGAATGTGAAATGAATTAATGTGGAAAAAAAACGGAAATAATTGGGTCTTCTTCCTCACCCCCCTCGCCTGCGGGGACCTGCTCTGTGGCCTGCTGCAGGTGGTCCGCCGCCCTCATTCCGGAGCAGTGTGGCGAACGAGCCAAGTCCGCCGGGGCGCTGGCAGAAGGACGACGAGGGGGGGTCTCTCTGCCCTGCTCCAGCCACTAACGCTGGCTTTTAAAGGGGATGGGATAGGCGACTTTGATTGGTTTATTGATGTGAGCCCAGCTGGCACATGGCCACACCTGCAAATAATTGTTGCTTTAGGCATCGGCACCGCCATTTTGCGTCCACGGAGAATAGCAGAGCACTTGGCCACGCCTCCAAATTGCGCTGCGCCATGCGTTAAAAGGCTGCACAAGCGCTAATTAGCGTGTTTGGGAAGATAGGGCTCACAGTGTTTTTGAAGTCATGACTAATGAATTTAAACATTATTACATGACATTTTCCAAAAATGTGATAGTGTTTTGGATTGAAATAAGCTTAATTTGCTGGCAAGTAAATTCTGTCTAAATAAATACTAACCCTTATAAACGTAATGGAAACTGTATATTACTCTTTCCTCAAGATGCAGTTGTTTATTTATTTATTTTCCCATATTTATTGAACAGAAATTGAGATTTTCTGTTGTGCATATGGAATTGAAGAGTGGTCACACATTGTTAGTAAAAAATGAATTAAAAATAGAATTCAGAAACCTGAGCTTCTTACTTTCACTGTTTTGTCCCGCAGTGACTCATACCCTGAAGTATTTCTTCACTGCATCCTCTGGAGTCCCAAACTTCCCAGAGTTTGTGTATGTTGGGTTGGTTGATGAAGTTCAGATGTTTCACTATGACAGCAACACCAAGAGAGCTGTGCCCAAACAGGACTGGATGATCAATGCCACAGCAGATGATCCACACTACTGGGAGGGACAAACTGGGGAGTGTGTGGACACCCAGCAGTTCAACAAAGACAACATTCACCTTGCAAAGCAGCTCTTCAACCAAACTGGAGGTTTGTTTATCTTACCTTATTCTCCTGAAATGTTTTTCCTCCTGGTTTGTTGTAAAGTACCAGAGAAATGTAGCTTACACCACACACACACGCACGCACGCATGCACGCGCGCACACACACACACACACACACACACACACACACACACACACACACACACACACACACACACACACACACACACACACACATTTTAATTTCTTTATTTGGATTTTCAATTAAGGACATAATCACATCAACATCCAAATGTATCTCAGAGTCAAAATGCAATGTAAAGAGGAACATGACCACAACATAAGCACACCAGCAAGCTACAAAACATTTATGGATAGAGGTGACATCATCTTTTCCAAATATGATCGCTGCCTATGATGGCGGACACAGAACAGAATTTAACCAGGTGTTTTGCACTTGTTTTTTTTTGCAGTCCACTGAAGCAAATGTCCATGTATGAATCAAAAGAGCCAAATTGCAAAATAAGAACAGTCTTAGTGGTTTCATTGATCATGACAACATCCGGAGTGAGAGGACTTTATAACACGGTCAAGTGTGCTGTTGTGATTAGATGAAGAAAACCAGTCCATCTGAACAGTTTTGTGTTCATGAAGTTTTGTCAACTGGTCTATGTTGCGGCGCAGTTCTTTAGCAATCAAGTCCACTATACCAGAGGTTCTCAAATGTTTTTCAGCCAAGGACCCCTTACAAGATAGAAAATATACTGGGGACCCCCTCATTCTGATTTGTGATTTTGGGCTAAGCTTAATTGTTTCCATGGTAACGTGCTTGACTTTTAAATTGATAGGTGTGTTAGATTAGAATGTAATCCATGAACCATTTTATATTTAAAGCATAAAATATTTTCGTTGAACTATGAAGCTTTTGCACACGCAAAAAAGTTTTTATTTGTATTTTCTTGAAAACTTTTCGCGGACCCCCTGGCCCCTGGGGGTCCCCGGACTCCCATTTGAGAACCACTGCACTATACGGTCGTGGCGTGCAGTGTATAGTCCTTTAAAAGTGGAGCAACTGTTCATGATGTGTGCGATTGATTCCAACGGATGGTTATTTAGGCAGTCTGGTTCATGTTGTGAGGGGAACCAGAGAGACATATTGTATTTAGTAGGTAGAACTTGAAGCCGGGCTTTTATTGTAAACTTGAGAATTGATTCGTCGATTGTTGCGTCTTGTAATATGGAGTGAGACGCGGTGTGGTCAGCGAATGACAGGCAGGCAAGTTTTCCCTGGAGACGCAGACCAGTCCAGCGCTGCCGCTGGCATGTTTGATAGTACTCAATAATGTCACGTCTGCAGTTTTGGGAGTTCAAAGTTTGCACCGTATTTTCATTGACATTTAGCGTTGCCTGTCACTAACCTCCACCAGACACACACAAGAGACACACACACACACACACACACACACACACACACACACACACACATACACACACACACACACACACACACACACACACACAAACACACACACACACACACACCTGACTGAAACACGCAGTCAGACTCAACACACACATTACGAAGACTGAGACTATACTGGATGCTAGTCTGCTGATACAGCAGCCTGGGTAAATCCAGCCTCCACGTGACCTCTATGTACTATCAGTCACGAAGAAACTTATGCGACAGGCATAGCCTGTGACGTCACGTTGAAGGCTGGGTTTACCCAGGCTACTGATACAGTTTCTCTCTCCATCCAACACAGATTATGAACAGTTTATCTTCACTAGATTAGATTAGAATAACTGGACTGAACGGCCCACAGTGAGTCTCAACATAATAACTCTAATGAACACAGTTAGTCTCTCCATAATAAATCTACTGAACGGCCCACAGTGAGTCTCTCCATAATAACTCTACTGAACGACCCACAGTGAGTCTCTCCATAATAACTCTACTGAACGACACACAGTGAATCTCTCCATAATAACTCTACTGAACACAGTGAGTCTCTCCATAATAACTCTACTGAACGACCCACAGTGAGTCTCTCCATAATAACTCTACTGAACGACCCACAGTGAGTCTCTCCATAATAACTCTACTGAACGACCCACAGTGAGTCTCTCCATAATAACTCTACTGAACGACCCACAGTGAGTCTCTCCATAATAACTCTACTGAACGACACACAGTGAGTCTCTCCATAATAACTCTACTGAACGACCCACAGTGAGTCTCAACATAATAACTCTACTGAACACAGTTAGTCTCTCCATAATAACTATACTGAATGACCCACAGTGAGTCTCTCCATAATAACTCTACTGAACACAGTTACTCTCTCCATAATAACTATACTGAACGACCCACAGTGAGTCTCTCCATAATAACTCTACTGAACACAGTTAGTCTCTCCATAATAACTATACTGAATGACCCACAGTGAGTCTCTCCATAATAACTCTACTGAACAGCCCACAGTGAGTCTCTCCATATCACTCTACTGAACGACCCACAGTGAGTCTCTCCATATAACTCTACTGAACGGTCCACAGTGAGTCTCTCCATAATAACTCTACTGAACAGCCCACAGTGAGTCTCTCCATATAACTCTACTGAACGACCCACAGTGAGTCTCTCTATAATAACTCTACTGAACGACCCACAGTGAGTCTCTCCATATAACTCTACTGAACGACCCACAGTGAGTCTCTCCATAATAACTCTACTGAACAGCCCACAGTGAGTCTCTCCATATACAGTAACTCTACTGAACGACCGACAGTGAGTCTCTCCATAATAACTCTACTGAACGGTCCACAGTGAGTCTCTCCATAATAACTCTACTGAACGACCCACAGTGAGTCTCTCCATAATAACTCTACTGAACAGCCCACAGTGAGTCTCTCTATATAACTCTACTGAACGGCCCACAGTGAGTCTTTCTATAATAACTCTACTGAATGACCCACAGTGAGTCTCTCCATAATAACTCTACTGAATGACCCACAGTGAGCCTCTCTATAATAACTCTACTGAACGACCCACAGTGAGTCTCTCTATAATAACTCTACTGAACGACCCACAGTGAGTCTCTCTATAATAACTCTACTGAACGACCCACAGTGAGTCTCTCTATAATAACTCTATTGAAAAGCCCACAGTGAGTCTCTCTATAATAACTCTACTGAATGACCCACAGTGAGTCTCTCCATATAACTCTACTGAACAGCCCACAGTGAGTCTCTCCATATAACTCTACTGAACGACCCACAGTGAGTCTCTCCATAATAACTCTACTGAACAGCCCACAGTGAGTCTCTCCATATACAGTAACTCTACTGAACGACCGACAGTGAGTCTCTCCATAATAACTCTACTGAACGGTCCACAGTGAGTCTCTCCATAATAACTCTACTGAACGACCCACAGTGAGTCTCTCCATAATAACTCTACTGAACAGCCCACAGTGAGTCTCTCTATATAACTCTACTGAACGGCCCACAGTGAGTCTTTCTATAATAACTCTACTGAATGACCCACAGTGAGTCTCTCCATAATAACTCTACTGAATGGCCCACAGTGAGTCTCTCCATAATAACTCTACTGAATGACCCACAGTGAGCCTCTCTATAATAACTCTACTGAACGACCCACAGTGAGTCTCTCTATAATAACTCTACTGAACGACCCACAGTGAGTCTCTCTATAATAACTCTACTGAACGACCCACAGTGAGTCTCTCTATAATAACTCTACTGAACAGCCCACAGTGAGTCTCTCCATATAACTCTACTGAACGGCCCACAGTGAGTCTCTCCATAATAACTCTACTGAACGACCCACAGTGAGTCTCTCCATAATAACTCTACTGAACGGCCCACAGTGAGTCTCTCCATAATAACTCTACTGAACGACCCACAGTGAGTCTCTCTATAATAACTCTACTGAACGACCCACAGTGAGTCTCTCCATAATAACTCTACTGAACGGCCCACAGTGAGTCTCTCCATAATAACTCTACTGAACGACCCACAGTGAGTCTCTCCAGAATAACTCTACTGAACGACCCACAGTGAGTCTCTCCAGAATAACTCTACTGAACGACCCACAGTGAGTCTCCATAATAACTCTACTGTAGAAACAGGTTGACAACACAGCTGATAGAATAACATGACTGCCTGGTTTCTCAAACTATGGACTGTCAACTGGACACAAGCTGCTTCTGCTGGGTCCCATATGACAGTTAGCATGTTTTAATAAACTGCTGAGAGGACAATATGTTAAATTTCTCATCCAGGTCACATTTTGGACAAGTTTAACACCCAACTACTGTGTCCATCGCATACTAAATATATAGTAGAACTACACATTACATTATATTAACTCTGTTTCCACCCCATAATAAATATATAGTAGAACTACACATTAGATTAACTCTACTACTCTCCATCACATAATCTATCTCCAGCAGAAACACATTAGATGATAACTCTACTGACCACAGTGTGTTGGTCCGTCCCAGTAGGTGGCACCAAGCCAACATCTGCAGGTGGAAATAGTTGTTGGTTGTATGGAATGATTGATGGATGGATGGACCAATCAGGGCAGACAGACTCCCAGTCTCCATAATGCTGCTGCTGCTCTCTGTCTTATTGTGCCCAGTTGTGGTAACACACACTACTGAACAGAATCACTGTCCTGCTGAGCAGGTCTAGTCTAGAGACTAATCCTAGGCTGAAACTCTCCTTCAGTGGAAGCTTCTAGACCAGCCTCAGGACAGTGTGTGTGTGTGTGTGTGTGTGTGTGTGTGTGTGTGTGTGTGTGTGTGTGTGTGTGTGTGTGTGTGTGTGTGTGTGTGTGTGCGTGTGTGTGTGTGTGTGAGTGTGAGCGCGCGTGCGAGCGCATGCATGCGTGTCCTTGTGTGTCTTGTTCTCTGTGGTAAAGAGAGCATAGAGAGCATAGTGTCTCTCTCTGAGATGTCCACACTGTCCACATGATGTTTGGCTGTGAGCACCTTCCATCCAGCCAGTAACAGCAGGAGGTGGAGATCCTCTGTGTTGGTGTCTGTGGATCAGTGTGTCTCTGTGCTAAACATGAGAGATCAACTACTGAAAAAAAATTAAAAAATCTAGTATTATTAGACCTTAGCGCTGCGTTCGACAACGTCGATCACTCAATTCTATTAGACAGGTTAGAAAAATGGGTGGGGCTCTCTGGTATGGCCCTCCAATGGTTTAAAACGTATCTCCAGGACAGAAACTACTTTGTATCCATTGGCAATTACACCTCTGACATAACTCAAATGATATGTGGGGTCCCTCAGGGATCCATCATGGGGCCCGTTCTATTTAATCTGTACATGCTCCCTTTAGCTCTAATTATGCAAAGAAATCATATAGCCTACCATAACTATGCAGATGATACACAACTCTACATACCTCTTTCGTCAGGCGATCATGCTCCCATTGACTCACTCTGTCAGTGCATTGATTAACTTAATGACTGGATGTGTAAAAACTTCCTCCAGCTTAATAAAGACAAAACTGAGGTGATCGTTTTTGGTCCAAAAGAACGATGACTTCAAATTGCAGCCTGCCTCGAGGTTCTTTCCTTGAAGCCAAAGGACCAAGTAAAAAGCCTTGGAGTTACTATCGACTCCGATCTTAATTTCAGCTCACACATTAAGTCGGTCCGAAAATCTGCTTTTTATCATCTTAAAAATATTGCTCGGATTAGGGGCTTCATTTCCAGTCAGGACTTAGAAAAACTAATTCATGCCTTTATTTACAGTAGATTAGACTACTGTAACAGCCTTTTTTCCGGTCTCTCAAATAAAGAACTTATAGGCAACTCCCGCTCATTCAAAATGCTGCTGCTAGGGTCTTAACTAGGACTCGGAGGGCTAATCATATTACCCCTGTTCTTAAATCTCTACACTGGCTCCCTGTAGGTTACAGAATTAAATTTAAAATCCTTTCCCACAATACATAGCAGATCTCCTCCCTCGCTATGAACCAACTAGACCTCTCAGGTCAGCTGGGTCCGGCTTAAAAGCTGTCCCAAGGATCCACTCGAACCAGGGCAGGGCCGCCTTTACACACTGTGCCGCTGTTAGCTGGAACAACCTGCCTGAGGCCCTCAGATTTTCCCCAACACTTTATTTTTAAAAATGGTCTAAAAACTTTTCTGTTTAGCACCGCGTTTAACTGTTGAAATGTCTATTTATCCTATTATTTTCCTGTATTGACCAAACGTGTAGCATCTTACTGCTTTTTCGCTTTTAATTGTCTTTATCTTCTTTTATTCTCTTATGTCTGTAATGTCTTGTGAAGCACTTTGAATTGCTTTATGTATGAAATGTGCTATATAAATAAAATTGACTTGACTTGACTTGACTGATAGTCGACTGCTCTCTCTCTCTCTCTGTCTGTCTGTGTGTGTGTGTGTGTGTGTGTGTGTGTGTGTGTGTGTGTGTGTCTCTCCCTCTCTCTCTCTCTCTCTCTCTCTCTCTCTCTCTCTCTCTCTCTCTCTCTCTCTCTCTCTCTCTCTCTCTCTCTCTCTCTCTCTCAGGTGTCCATATTAGCCAGGTCATGTATGGCTGTGAATGGGATGATGAGACAGGAGAAGTTAATGGTTTTCATCAGCAAGGTTATGATGGAGAAGACTTCATAGTATTGGACATGAAGACACTGACATGGATCGCTCCAGTACAACAGGCTGTTATGACCAAAGAGAGGTGGAATAATGACAAAGCTTTGATGGCACAAAAGAAGCACTACCTCACCACAGAGTGTATTGATTGGCTGAAGAAGTATGTGTCCTATGGGAAGAGCACTCTGCAGAGAACAGGTAGAGTCACATGACCTGATGTAGTGTTCATCTGTATCTTCTCTTTCTAGAGTTTACACACACACTTGTTTTTTGTCATTCTGTCCCTCCCTGTCCCTGCCCAATGGCTCAAACACGATTTTGATTTTGATTTTAATATTGTTGCCTGGCTGGTGTATTTTTTTTTTTTTTTTTTTACAAACTTTATTTAAGTTTTTAAAGTATGTAAGACATATTATATTGAATATTGAATATGTAATTAACATACTTAAAACCCCAATACCCTCCCCCAGCCACATCTTCCCATCCAGGGTCATACAAACAAACAAACAAACAAATACAGTCAAAGAAAGAAAAAAAAATAGTTGCTAGCTTTGTCATTAACGTTTGATGAAACCTGGTCTATTTTTATTAGTCACTTTGAAAGTATATCCTTTGACTGAATATTATCTAACTGTCATATATATAAAAAAAATATTTTGATCCATGCACAGTATATCTGACCTTCTCCAATTTCGACATTGACATCACTTCCTGAGTCCATTGCTTAAAGGACGGTGTTTTTTTTGCCTTCCAATTAAACAAAATGAGTCGGCGGGCCAGAAGAGAGGCAAATGCAATTGCATTTCTTTGGTGACCTCGGAGGCTCTCTTCTGGTTGGACTACACCAAAGATGGCAGTGAGGGGATTAGGACTCAGTGTTGTGTTAGTTAGAGATGAAAAACACTCAAAAATGTTGGACCAAAAGTTGCTCAGAGATTGGCAGGACCAGAACATATGCCCTAGAGAGGCCGGGGCATGGTGGCACCTCAGGCATTCCGGGCTGACAGATGGATATATTTTGGATAATCTATCATTAGAGAAATGCAAACGATGAAATATTTTAAATTGTATTAGATTAAGTCTCACACAGAAGGATGAAGAATGAATTTGTGAAATAATGGTGTCTCATAGTTCTTCTGAGAATTTCTCTCCTATGTCCAGTTCCCAAGCAGCCCTTGTATTGTCCCATGTCCCATATTCTGCATCATATTGTACACTTTGGAAATAAGTCCCTTACTAAACGGATAGAGATTTAGAATATGATATGTTGGATCTTTCTGGGGGGGATTGGGATAGGATGGAAAATGTTTGGAAGCGGGGCTGGTGGACTTTTTAACCAACCGCTCTCAGAGGGTCAGAGTAAACGGGTCCTCTCTGGCCTCCTTGAATCTTCAGCGGGGTCACCACAGGGATGTGTGCTCTCTTCCCTGCTGTTCATTTTATATATCAATTATTGTATGAGTCGTCACGGGTCTAGATTTATTTTAAAATTTGCTGATGATTCTGTTGTGCTGAGCCTTTTAGATAATGACTGGCCCAGTTGTCAATTAATTTGTAGATTGGTGCAATTAATCCTTTCTCAAACCCCCCCCCCCCCCCCCCCCCCCCACCTAGCCTCATCAATGATGAGCCAGTAGAGGTGGTTAAGCAGTAGGCTAGAAGTATCTGGGGGTAATCTTAGATGATGAGCTTAGCTTTGAGCCCGATGTGAAGGCAATTATGAAAAAAGCTAACAAACGTCTCTTCTTTTTAAGGAAGCTCCGCAGCTTTAAAGTGCAGAAGTCTTTTATGAAAATGTTTTAATCATCATGTATTGAGTCTGTTCTTACTTTTGCTCTCATTTGCTGGTTCGGCAACCTCAATCAGAGAGAGGAGAACGTGCTAAACAGAGTTAAAAACACTAAAATCACTGGCACTGACCTAAATGCTCTCAGTCACATTTATCACAAAGCGTGACCAAGAAAGCTCAGGACATTCTTCAGGAGCCCCTGCATCCTCTTTTCGATGAATTCTGCCTCCTCCCCTCGGGGCGCAGGTTCAGCCTCCCCAAATGTGGCAGTAATAGATTCCGACGTTCTTTTATTCCTGAGGTGATCCAGAGACTGAATATGTAGACTATTGTGTAGTTTTAGATTATGTGGATCATGCAGATTGTAGTTGTATGTAACCCCCCCCCTCCCTTCCTTCTCTCTCAGCACACATTTGAAGATGTCTCATGCTGTCTATGTTGTTATGTGTCTTAATGTTTTCTAATGAACTGCTTGCTGTGAATCAAATTGCCCCATCTGAGGACAATAAAGATTTTTTCTACTTTTCTACTTTCTACTCTCTCTCTCTGTGTGTGTGTGTGTGTGTGTGTGTGTGTGTGTGTGTGTGTGTCTGTCTCTCTCTCTCTCTCTCCAGTTCTTCCCTCGATCTCTCTCCTCCAGAAGTCTCCCTCCTCTCCAGTCACCTGCCACGCTACAGGATTCCACCCTGACAGAGTCATGTTGTTCTGGGCCAGAGATGGAGAGGAGCTTCAGGATCTTCAGGATAAGGGAGAGATCCTCCCCAACCACGATGGAACCTTCCAGACCAGCGTTCAGCTGAACATTTCATCAGTCAAAGCTGAAGACTGGGGGAAGTACGAGTGTGTGTTTCAGATCTATGGTGTCAAGGACGACATCATCACCAAACTGGACCCAGCAGTGATCAAGACCAACAACCCGGGTAAGAGCTTATGGCAGAGGAGAGACACTCATATAGTTTACTTCGGTAACCCTTTATTTTACAGGTACCCTAGTTACATATGAACTATTTGTAATTACACATGAACACCAAATGTAATTACACAGTAATTACCAATAGTTATAAATGATGTTCATATGTAGTTACATTGTAACAGACCTGTAAAATGGAGTGAGTCTGTTCAACTGTAGTTCATATGTAGTTACATTGTAACGGACCTGTAAAGTGGAGTGAGTCTATTCAACTGTAGTTCATATGTAGTTACATTGTAACGGACCTGTAAAGTGGAGTGAGTCTATTCAACTGTAGTTCATATGTAGTTACATGGTACCGGACCTGTAAAGTGGAGTGAGTCTATTTAACTGTAGTTACATGGTACCGGACCTGTAAAGAAGCTCTGGCCTGGGACAGAGATTGCTAAAAGCCAGTGGGGGATTCGAACCACTGAACTTCAGATTGCAAAGCAGGCGGCTTTAACCACTCAGCCACGAGGGCTTTCCAACTTTCTTAGTGGAGTTTGAGAGCATAACTGTATGTCAGTCAGATGTAGTTGTCACTTCCTAGCTTTGTTATTATAAGCATAGACTTGGGGGAAAATGTTGATACTTTGTTAGTTGTAGCTTGAAAGACAGGCAATATTGATTAATGTGAATGCATTTCTGCAGTGTGACTGTGCCCGACTTTGGGGAGAGATGATCCGGGGGTCTGCTGACCAAAGGGGTCTTTGAGGGGCTTCGACTGGGTCCCCAACAAATTGAGAAATTGGGAAATTGATGGGGAAATGACTCATTTACAATAAGCTAACAATTAGAATGTAGAAGAATGGCTATTTTGATTATAGTTTCACTGTTACCTCTATATCTACAATACTTATATACTATATATATATATATATATATATATATACAATACTTATTATAATTTTTGTATTGGAATTCTGGACAAAATCATACCTACAACTAAATAAAGTATCAATATTTTCCCCCAAGTCTCTGTGTATAATAACAAAGCTATGAAGTGACAGCAACTACATCTGACTGACATACAGTTATCCTCTTAAACTCCACCATGAAGTTTGGAAAGCCCTCGTGGCTGAGTGGTTAAAGCCGCTTGCTTTGCAATCAGAAGTTCAGTGGTTCGAATCCACCACTGGGTTTTAGCAATCTCTGTCCCAGCCCAGAGCTTCTTTACAGGTCCGGTACCATGTAACTACATATGACCCACAGTTGAAAAGACTCACTCCACTTTACAGGTCCGGTACCATGTAACTACATATGAACTACAGTTGAACAGACTCACTCCACTTTACAGGTCCGGTACCATGTAACTACATATGAACTACAGTTGAACAGTCTCACTCCACTTTACAGGTCCGGTACCATGTAACTACATATGAACTACAGTTGAATGGTCTCACTCCACTTTACAGGTCTGTTACAATGTAACTACATATGAACTACAGTTGAACAGACTCACTTCATTTTACAGGTCTGTTACAATGTAACTACATATGAACTACAGTTGAACAGACTCACTCCATTTTACAGGCCTGTTACAATGTAACTACATATGAACTACAGTTGAACAGACTCACTCCATTTTACAGGTCTGTTACAATGTAACTACATATGAACGTAATTTATAACTATTGGTAATTACTGTGTAATTACATTTGGTGTTCATGTGTAATTACAAATAGTTCATATGTAACTAGGGTACCTGTAAAATAAAGGGTTACCGAAACTTTGTTAAATTATTTTATATAGACTCCGCCAAGTTCCAGCCTATGTTTTCTCATGTGATGGGCTGAGCCTTAAATCCAACTTTAAAACAATCTACCTATACAGTCATATCACTGTCATATCACTTGGAAGTGGATCCGATTTATACTCGTCCCAGGATCATTGTTCAGATAATGTGACCTTGACAGGGTTTCTGTAGATTCTTTAAAGGCCTGAAAAACTCTACAAATAAATGATTTAAACTTAAACCCTTAGAAAGTATTAAAATGTCCTAAATGCAGTATGCTTTTCCACGATGCAGTGACTGTCTGTCCAACCTTACACTGATACAGAATAAGGCTAACAGTATTATATGCAATATGTTGTTTCCCCCCATTGTGTCTACCTTATTAACTTTGCTTATAAACAACTTTGCTGACATTTAATTTCCTGTTGTCCTTTTCCTGACACTGTCCCTTTATAGCATCATAACTGTTTTTATGTTTAGTTGGAAAAAGGCTGTTTTGCAGCTTTGTTTCTCTATTTTGGTTTATAAATTGGTCTAAAATTCACCCTGTATTACAAATGTCTTCTGAAACCTGCAGATACCTTCATAATCATAACAGCTAAACTAATACAGATGAGATGATACTGTAATACAGTAACTCAGCTGTACCTCAGGTCCATCTTCATAGACAGCAGCAAACCAACATCAGCTTCATCATGTGCAGGCCCTTTCTTTCATTGATTTAATAATTGTATTTATTCATTCATTCATTCATTCATTTACTTATTTATTTTCTCAACAGTGCCTGGTGATGTGACCATCCCCATCATTGTTGTGGTGGCTGTTCTTGCTGCCATCATCATTTCTGCTATTGGAGTCATCACACTTTACAAAAAGAAGAAAGGTGAGGATGTTTTGACATTTACTTAGGCGTTAAGTTGATGCTGTTATACAGAGTGGCTTACACTGAGTGCAAGAGTAGAACAAGCTCAAATTCACTCAGCAAAATGACAATCAACCAACAGTAAGCAGTGTCAGGCTGAGAGACACAGTCCCCAACGATAGCACTGTGAGCATCAGCATGGTCAGGTAAGAGAGAGGAAGTCAGAGAGCTAAACACAAAGGTTAAAGATCATGAGCATGGTCAGGTAAGAGACAGGAAGTCAGAGCTAAACACAAAGGTTAAAGGTCATCAACATGGTCAGGTAAGAGACAGGAAGTCAGAGCTAAACACAAAGGTTAAAGGTCATCAGCATGGTCAGGTAAGAGACATGAAGTCAGAGCTAAACACAAAGGTTAAAGGTCATCAACATGGTCAGGTAAGAGACAGGAAGTCAGAGAGCTAAACACAAAGGTTAAAGGTCATCAGCATGGTCAGGTAAGAGACAGGAAGTCAGAGCTAAAGACAAAGGTTAAAGGTCATCAACATGGTCAGGTAAGAGACAGGAAGTCAGAGCTAAACACAAAGGTTAAAGGTCATCAACATGGTCAGGTAAGAGACAGGAAGTCAGAGCTAAACACAAAGGTTAAAGGTCATCAGCATGGTCAGGTAAGAGACAGGACGTCAGAGCTAAACACAAAGGTTAAATGTCAGGCGGGGGGGGGGGGTATCTGGCACTTACAACTTTGACAACTTGAGTAAATTTGTCTTTTGTCTTTTTGTTTTTACTTGATGTTCATCTGATGTGACTTGCACTCTATATATCAGTGATAACTTGTACATTAAATACTTGGCGACCTCGATGCATTTTATACCGTTGAGAAAGCTTTCCAGATATTTGGTTTCCAGTAGTGTAGCGGTAGATTCCCTGCCTCAACAGGAGGATCACAGGTTCGCACCCCTGTGTTACATCCGGCTTGGTTGGGTCTGCGGTTGGGAAGCCGGATTAAAAGGGTATGTGTCCTGGTCGGTTCAGTTATAACAGTCAGTGTGTTTCTGACCTTACAGCTTCTGCAAACAACTCCGACCTCTCTCAGCAACTGAATCCAGTCGCCTCAAATGGATGAAGTTACACCCAGTAAGTTATTTTCAGAGACAAAATGGTGATATCTGCACTATTCACATCTGAACTGAATGAACCATGTTGACTTAAATTATGTGCAAGGGAACATTATTTGGACATTATGATTTTATCAATTCACTCTAAAGGGCTCTATCTTGGTATAGGCGCTATCCGCTTTTAGTGCTTTGATCACCTGTTTGCCCCTGCCTTGTACTATCTTCTCTGCAGGACGATAGCAGTCCGCCATGCGCAAGTGTCCAGGTGTTATGCTGAGTTTTGCACCCCCGCCGCCAAACGCATCCCCACCTCACGGGAGCATATTGTAATGATTTATACAGAAAGGTATTTGTTTAAAAATTATATAATTGTTTGGTCGTGACCTCCCTGTTTTTAAGTTAAAACAGCCCCAACATATGTTAAGGATGCAATACTCGCAGGGGAGCGTAACTCATCACAACAACGGGTGCAAGTGCAGATTGGAGGCGTGCCAAATCACTTATGCGCAAACAGGATTTGGGCTGTGTTAACCACCAGAATTATTGGCACAGATGGTTTGGGAAACTTACAATATTTTCTACGGGTCTCTCATGATTGAAACATCTACATTTATAAACTATTTGATAATAAAATCAAAACAAATTATGGTCATTTTTAAAGCATATAGGTAAATTAAGTCATCATTGGTTTACAAATCCACAATAGACAATAGAATATCTTAATGATCAACTTCAGGTAATGATGATGTGTAGACTATGGGCCCCATTTTTCATTAGCGCCCATTTTACGCTGGAATAGCGCAGCGCAAAGCCCTAATTGTGGGCGTGTCGGCCCGCTGCGCTTCGCGTCATCTCGGCGCAAACCTCCATAGGCGTGTTTATGCCCAAAACAGTATTCACACGTGTGTGATCACTCCCCTTAAAAGCCACAGCGTCACCGCTATCACGTCTGTGACACCAGCTTCTTTCTTGCTGAGTGCAAGCAGAGGGATAGAGTGAGAGAGAGAGAGAGAAAAGAGAGAGAGGGGGAGAGAATGAGAGAGGGAAAGAATTGGAGGATGAACCAGCTCGGATTCGTAATGAAAATTGATGCTGATGGAATGATCCATTTGAAACACACCAAACGGCCGTTAACGCAGTGAATATCCCCATGTCCCAAAGCGTGGCTTACTGTAATTAGTCGTTTCGTTCATATAGGCTATAACATACACATTTGAAAATATTAATTTCTTTAATAGGGTAGGGATGTGTGAGATTTTAATTCTAGCCTATTTCAATAGGCTATACCAGAATTGTCCACTTGGGTTAAGCTATTGTTGCATGGTCCAATTGCAGGGAGAGAGGTTACTGTATAGCCTACTGGCCGGTGTTGTGCCAAAAAGTGATTTGCTGCCAGAAACTGATTTCGGTCCGCGCGGCCGCGTACAGCACTGCCTACCCACCCTGTGAGCCCCATGACCAGCCCCAGACACCCAGTGCACCGACTCACCCCCAACACCCAGCCTGCCTACCCGGCCCAGCTCCCACCTTCTCCGGGGAGACCCCCCTCCAGGACCCGGCACACTAGCCGAACCTGCGCACCCCACACTTAAGCACCCCTCCCCGGGCTACACACAGACTCCTGCCCCACCAGACCCCCCACAGAATTCAAAACGCAAATCACTTTTTGGCACAAAACCATCACAAACGAATTATCATTTTTAAATCAAGGTGTGTTATTTCTGCAGTGTAGGCTATAGTTGAAAATAAACGTGGCATTCTGAGGAGGGAAGTGTGTGTCCGCGCGCGAGGTGTTGGAGAGACAGTGACATCGTGCCATGCGTAATGTATCCAAGCGAGGATTTCCTGCACTGCGCGGAGAATACTGTCTGCGCTCAGGCGTACGCCTGCGCTAAGAGCTGCTATTTGGTGGCGTTAAAATAGAGAGCACCCAAGGCCATTTTTTCTAACACATTGCGCTGGAACGCCTATTTTGGCACGGGCAACGCCCAAACCTCTGTTTACGCTCGGAGCATAGCGACGGTATCTTCGCCAGAGCTCAAAATGACACTTGCGGGAGGCAGATGATAGGATAAGAGGCGCACGGACACGCCTGTAACGCGCCTACACATGTGTCTGTGCTTAGATGCCAGCGCAAAACTGGATGGTGAAGGCAGATAATAGCTTAAGACGCAGAGAAGACGCCCTAAGAGGCGTGCAAACGGCAGCGCAAACAATAGCGCCGTACGAAGATAGGGCCCTATGTGTTGCTGAAGTATTTTGTATGTTATCTCATTGTTATTTCTCTCTCTTTAGGCCGTGTGTCCATATGGCTTCTTTTCCTAAGCTCCAGCGTCTTAGAGCCTACATGTCCACTCTACTTGCGTGTCGATCTGCGCGCCGATCTGCGAGCTGATCTGGTCATCTGCACGCCAATCCGAAGAAGCCTGAGCCTTTGGGTGGCACGCTGCGGTATAGCCAAGGAAATGCAGGAAACGTGACTCCTTCTAGAGCATTTTGAAAACTGTTTCCACTTACCAGCTTTACTTTACTCACCAGTTTGACGTTTTCTCATCCAAAATAATCCAGGTTGTAAAGTACCTATCCTAATGTTTTTCAGGCCAAGGCTTCCATAACTACACTAATACCAGCGTCTATTTTCAGAGCGCTCCGGTGTTTTTGTGCACCGGCTCCCAGCGCTTCCAGCTGAAAATATTTTAACTTTTCAGATAGACCTGGTGTCGGGTGCTCCCTTTCTGGCAACTAAGCATATGGAGAAACTATCACAACAGAGACAGAAAGGCTCAATTGTGGGAGCAGATTGGCTAGACACTTAATATTTCTAGTGCAGTGTTGAGCTAAATCACTGTATATTAGCTGTCAGCTATCAAGCTAGCTACCGCACTGAGCTAACGTTAGTTTCAGACTGCTTCCTTGCATATTGTGCGCTGAGATCAGCGCTCCCCAGCGCACTCCCAGCATTTAACTGTCAGAAAAAGAAGCGATATGGACATACGGCCTCAGGGATAAATGGTGCACTGGAGCCAGAAGAGGCGTTGTCACTTTTACCCTTCCATCTTTCAACTGGGAATAAGTGGGTTATTAATAATTCATGAATCATTGTAATCAGGGTTGGGAAGTTTCAGATTATAAAAACGTTCAGTAATCCGGTGTACATACAGACAAAAAACAGGAGCATCATACATATAGCTAATAGCTAATAGCTAATTACTTCTTGGGTTTTACGACGCAAAATTAAAATGAAAAAGCATTTCCTTCATAAAAACAAATGGAAAATGGAAACCCTCCTAAAGCATTTACATGGGTGTCAAACATGCGGCCTGGGGGCCAGAACCCGTCCGCCAGAGCAATCTGGTCCACAGGATGACTTTGCAAATTGTGAAAATTGCACTGAGAAGTCGTTCAATCCAATGTGATGCGCTTGTGAAGACTAAGAGGTACAAGGTTTCAGGAGCAATTTAAATATTAAGTAGCCTATTCTGTTTCCATCACTAAATGGTAAAATATTTTAATTACCCTCGACTATAGAGAATTGCATATTTGCCATCATTTGTAATGCACAATTACAGACAGTAGATTTGATAATTTGTTTGATAGGTAGCAGAGATTACTTTTATTATTATTATGCCCTGACAGACCTTTTTTTTGCTGTAAAATGACATTTGCACCATTTAGTTCCTGTAATAAAATGTCAGCTCACATGATAGTAAAATACATTAGGGCGGCTATTGGGGTTTATAAGAACTCTGATCACTAAAGAGCAACTTTTTGCTGATGGAAAATCTGCTTTTAGAAACATTTGGCAATACATTTAAGCCATCATGTTAGACAGATGGGTTGATTGGGTTTTCATTTCTAGGTTTGAGTATTCATTTGACACAAAACTATAGTTATTGTTGTAGTTATAAACACAAACACAAACACACGCACGCACGCACGCACACGCACACACACACACACACACACACACACACACAGTTTATGTGGTCAAAAGGAAAACAGTCTGAGATAGATTTTCCAGGTATGTATATATTTTGCTGGTACTGGTAATGTTTTGTATGCAAAGTGTGGTAAAAGCTACAGCTCTTGTTGAATTATATTCTCCCACCCAAAAACAAATTAATTTATATATTTGATGCTTTGCTGAATTCCAGTAACTAAGGGAGAATGTATTGCTTATTTTTGTGTCCAATATCCAATTAAATTGCACCCCTTTACTGCTGTTTGGCTTTTCAATAAAGTCCCAATAGACCAAAAGTCTGGTTTGTTTGTTTGTTTGTTTAAATGCCAAGTATCATTTTCCTTATATATGTGTGACTATATAATATTGAATGTTGCATGAAAATCCATTGTTGCTACTGAGACTTACATGTCATGAATGTCGTTTTGACATAGGTGTTTGACTAAAGACTGAATGACAAAACAAGGGTAAAATGTAATACACCATTCCTTTTACTTCCTTTTCACTTTTCTAGTTTATTGATGTATTTGTGGATCATAGTTGTATAACGTAAAAAGGATTGTTAATGCATTGAAAGAATATCACACAGATCTTTTTTTATATTTCAGTATAGTGGGGCTATTAAATAAGACCAAATTAACCTTCTGATACCTTGATGAAAACATAAACATTGCTAATATTCTTCATTGTTATTGCTCGTGTGTGTTTCTGCTCTCTTATTCATCACATGTTGCTTTTCCTTGATGTTCTGTGAAGCCTCCTGGCCTAAGAACTTCACACAAGTGTACTTGTGTGAAGTTCTTGTCACTCTGGTTGCACAAGTGTACTTGTGCAACCAGAGTGACAATAAACATTGAATGTTGAATCTTGAATTCTTCCAGAGAGCACAGATTATAATGATGATTGATGAGGTTGATCATTTAGAGACCAACAGAAAGTCACATGACATCCTCATCAGGTCATTAGCCGTTTTCACTTCCCACCCTATATTCACCTATTTTGTCTAAAATGCAGGAAGTTTGCCCAGGTGCAAGCAAAAAAGTAATGAGGGTCCCAGCACTGTATCACCAAATGGATTGGAAGCTGAAAACCCTCTGTTCTGCTTGCACCTGTGTTACTTCCTGCACACAATGGGTGAGTTGGGTGGGAAGTGAAAAAGGCTCATGTCTCAGTTCAGAGGGAGACGCATCATCTGTCCAGAGGTGGCGCTCTCACACTGCTGAGTCCTCTGTATGTATAAACCTTTTTAAATTAACATTTTATACAATGTTTATGATGAGGACACTGATGAGGATGTCACATGACTGCAGCTGAAGTCAATGGGGACTGGTTCTCTGTGGAGATGTGCTGTCAACCTCCCTGTGTGTTATATGGACAAACTTCACCTGTGTTTCAACTGGCATGAGGGGGAGGAGATGATGACAGAATGTTATTTTGGGTGAACTGTTCCTTTAATGAACTGTGGGCCCGTTCCAATACCCATACTTCCATACTATTTAGTAGGCAAAAAAAGAATTAGTATGTCCCAATACATAGTATGTCAGATGCAGTATGCCAAGAGTACCAGGATGTTGTACTACATCAGCTCCAATAGAGAGCCGCAGTAACGAGTCCGGAAATCATCGATGCTAACAGCCCTGGTTCAACACAGTTTTCGCCTATGGGAGTTTTGAATGGGTTTTTGGCGCGATGCTTCTAATAAGCTCTCTGGGCAACGCTGGCTTAATCAACTGCGAACCAGATGGTAGTAACATCATCTTCACACATGAAGACCACTTTTATGAGTTTTGAAGCTTTTATGTGCCGTTAAAAGGACGGCTAGCTAGCAAACGGCTAAATGAGACTACACTTTTGAGTCGATGGGGATATATACGTCAATAAAGTCACCACTTCAAAGGGCGAACACGGAAATTCTCTTTCCCTCACCTGGTTCAGCCCCGTTCAGCGCGGGGTAATCAGTGCACACATCAACAACAGTCCAGGTTGAGTGCTGACGTGACGTGGAAGCCTATGCGACAGTGTGTAGTTCTGGATTAGCTTAGCTCGAGCATTTTACTTCTAGGGCTCGCATTTATGCTTCAAAACTCATGAAAGTGGTCCTCATGTGTGAAGATTATCCCGCTGAACCTTGGTTCGCGTTTGATTAAACTTGCGTTGCCCAGAGACCTTATTTGAAGCATCGCGCCAAAAACCCATTCAAAAATCCCATAGACAGAAACAGTGTTGAACCAGGAAGTTCAGGACTTCCGCATTCAGCCTACAAAAATACGTCATCCCTGCGGCTCTCTATTTCGGAGTATGCATCGATGCATGCTGCACCAGCCAATCTTCCCCACAATCCTTTGCGCAGCAGGAAGTTATGTCTTCTTCTTCTTCTTCTTCTAATGTTTTATGGCGGTTGGCAAACAACTTTTTGTGCATTACCGCCACCTACTGGAGTTACGTCGCACTGACTGAGCTACGTGTTCATGAATGAGATAATTAACTAAGAAAGCCTTGAAATATGTTAAAACCAAACAAGCATGGTGTGTACCAAAACATGCATAGCTTGATTCCTGTTTAGAACTCTGACTTAATGTTTTTGCTTTATTTATTTTATTTTGTTTATTTGATTGTCTGTTCCAATTTTGTAAATGTTTAGTCTGAATTTTTTGTATAATGTACTGTTTGTTACTGCCGGACTTTGTTTATTGAATAAAAATAAAAAAAACTCAAATGTGGCGCTGCGGACGTCGGCGGAAGTGAGCAAGAGGTCGGAGTTCAGGAAGCTCACGTGATGACAGATGTAGTGTGTCCCAATAGTATGCATTTTGCATGCATGCTGCACACTACAATCCATACTTTGTGAGGGCAGCGGCAGTACATACTACAAGAAAGAAGTACAAGTATGGGTATTGGAACGGGCCTCTGTCAACACAAACTGGAACATGAGACAGCAGCAGACTGCTGCTAAATGATCCAGTAACTCCCCAGTATGAAAACAGCTGAGCAGCTAACATTTAGCCTCCATCTAAAAAGTATGTTGTCATCAGCTGGCATTACACCAATTCACAATCCACTGTGCATTAGTGTTGTCACGATACAAAAATGTTGACTTCGATACCAAGTTTAGTATCACGATACGATACTCGATACAGATATGATACTCGATACCTAATAGATCAGAAACAGAATAAAAAAAATACATGAAATAATATTAAAAATAAATACAACTATTTGAAATAAAATTATCTTTCAAAAAATATTAAACATTTTAAGTGCAGCTGTTCTGACAGCTTGGGACAAAAAAAGGGAGAGAGAGAGAACATGACCTGTTTGTACTTTTGCACCTTGTTTACACTACATGCACACTGTTTTGGCCTTCCGATTAGATAGCTGTGGTTCAAGCTAAAATACATAGAACTTGTGGCTGCTATACATATATTTCCTAACCTAGACAGTGTACTCTGTTGAGTATTCTGTAGGCCTACAGTATCCAGTATTGATAGTTGCCATAACAACCGCCCCGTCATACATCACGGCACACTCGCTAAGGATGCTTGGGTACTAGAAAGAGCAGTGTTGTTATTGTTATTGCCGACTATGTCTGCTAGCGGTAGCCAGAGGCTAAATAACAGTTAAGTTCTTACACAGTAAAGCTGACTGTGACAAGGCTGGGACAAAGGGGAGGACTCAAGTGCACGACTCAGGAGACAGGCAGAGATTCAAAAAGTATTTTTACTATAGGCAATAATCCAAAGATTGGCAAGACAAGGCACAGGGTCAAAAACAAGAACAGAGATCAAAAACTAGAAAAGCTGAACAAGGAATTATCCTAGAGTTATTCCATGAACAATTGACGAACTGGCACAGAGGGCTGAAAGCACACAGACTAAATAGACAGGGAGCCAGAGATAATTACACAGGTGAGGTGAGGCAAGGATAATTGACAAAGGTGAAACATATCAGGGTGGGGCAGACAATCAGAGGAGCAGGAAACACGAGGGCAGGAAGTAAAGGGATCTGAAATGAGAAGACAGGTAAGTCACCAAAATAAAACAAGTATGGTTCTTAGAATTGAAATAAAGAAAACATAACTTAGGGCTCTGGGCGAGACATGACAGTACCCCCCCCCCTCTAGGGACGGCTCCTGATGGCCCAGGTATGTCAGGATGGCGGCGATGAAAGTCAGAGATGAGGTCAGGATCCAAGATGTTCCCAGAGGACACCCATGACCGTTCCTCCGGACCTGTCCACCAGATACTGACGACCTCGACCCACACGACGGAACGCCAGGAGGCGCTTAACGGTGTAGACCTGTTCGCCGTCGATGACCCGGGGAGGTGGCGGGGGTCTGGAGGCGGGCACCAGTGGACTCTCCTTGGCCGGCTTAATGCGGCTGACATGGAACGTGGGATGAATCCTCCAGGGTCTAGGGAGCTTGAGACGCACAGCCACAGGATTAATGACTTTTGATATGGGAAATGGCCCCACAAACCTGGGTGCCAGCTTTCGTGACACCACCCGCAGTGGAAGGTCCTTCGCAGAGAGCCAGACACGTTGACCAGGTTGGTAGGAAGGAGCTGGGACTCGCTGCCGATCTGCCACCTTCTTGTACCGGGCTGAGGTCTTGAGGAGCTGCTGACGTGCTGACTTCCAAATACGGCGACAACGCCGGACGAGAGCATGGCTGAGGGAACACCGACCTCTGTCTCCAGTTCCGGGAATAACGGCGGCTGGTAGCCATAGGCACACTGGAAGGGGGAGAGACCAGCAGCAGAGCAAGGCAGTGTGTTGTGTGCATACTCAGCCCTAATAACATGCTAGGTGGTAGGGTTATGGGAAACCAGGCAGCGCAGACACGTCTCCAGCTCCTGATTCATCCGCTCTGTCTGGCCATTTGTCTGTGGGTGATATCCTGATGACAGGCTGACCGTGGCCCCCAGCAGAGAGCAAAACTCCTTCCAGAAGCGGGAGATGAACTGTGGGCCCCGGTCCGACACCACATCTCTGGGAAAACCATGTACACGAAAAACATTGGATAGCATCACCTCTGCAGTTTCCTTGGCTGAGGGCAGCTTAGGCAGAGGGATGAAATGTGCCATCTTAGAGAATCTGTCCACCACCGTGAGAACGGTGGTGTTACCTTCAGACAGTGGCAGTCCGGTAATGAAGTCCAAGGAGATGTCAGACCAGGGTCGCTGGGGCACAGGGAGAGGGTGCAGCAGGCCAGCAGGACGGCTCCGTTAAGTCTTGTTACGGGCACAGACGGGACAGGCACCCACATATTCCCCAACCTCATCTCCCATGGATGGCCACCAGAAGCGCTGTTTGATGACGAAAACTGTCCGTTTCACCACAGGATGGCAAGCAAAGATGCCCGTGTGAGCCCAGTGGATCACCTGAGAGCGGAGAGAGAGAGGGACAAACAACCGGTTCGGGGGGCAACTGTCCGGCGCTGGCGTATCACCATTGGCTTGTCTGACCTTAGCCTCAATACTCCATGTGAGGGCCCCAATCACACAGGAAGAAGGGAGTATGTTAGTGGGTGCATCACAGGACGAGTTTGGAGAAAACTGACGAGAAAGGGCATCCAGCTTAATATTCTTAGAACCTGGGCGGTATGATAATGTGAAATTGAATCGAGTAAAGAAAAGGGCCCACCTTGCTTGTCTGGAATTGAGTCTCTTGGCAGTCCGAATATACTCCAGGTTCTTATGATCAGTCCAGACCAGGAACGGGTGCTCCGCTCCCTCCGACCAATGCCTCCACTCTTTCAACGCCACCATTACTGCCATGAGTTCCCTGTTTCCCACATCATAGTTTCTCTCAGCAGGAGAGAGCTTATGGGACAGAAACGCGCAGGGGTGAAGCTTGTTGTCCACCGGGGAACGTTGAGAGAGAACTGCCCCAATGCCAATGTCCGAGGCATCCACCTCCACCACAAATTGGAGATTTGGATCCGGGAGAGTGAGGATGGGAGCAGAAGTGAACATCAATCCCAACTTCTTGAAGGCTAGATTTGCCTGATGAGACCACTGGAACCTGGTTAGTGGAGAGGTTAGAGCATGCAAAGGGGCAGCCACAACACTGAACCTTCTAATGAACCGTCTATAAAAATTTGAAAAACCAAGGAAACGTTGTAGCTGCTTTCTGCTCTTTGGAATTGGCCACTCGGCCACAGCCATGACCTTGGCGGGGTCCATCTGCATACTGTCCTGGGAAACAATATAGCCCAGGAACGCGACTGTTGTGACATGGAACTCACATTTCTCTGCTTTAACGTAAAGCTGGTGGTCAAGGAGGCGCTGGAGGACCTGGCGAACGTGCTCCACGTGGGTCTCCTCATCCGGGGAGAATATGAGGATGTCGTCCAGGTAAACGAAAGCAAAGCAGTTCAGCATCTCCCGAAGAACGTCGTTCACCAAGGCCTGGAAGACACCTGGGGCATTTGTAAGTCTAAAAGGCATCACCAAATACTCATAATGACCACTAGGGGTGTTGAAGGCGGTTTTCCATTCATCCCCCTCCCTTCTCCTTACCAAGTGATCAGCATTCCTCAAGTCCAACTTGGTAAAAATCTTCGCCCCTTGTAACAGTTCAAAAGCAGATGAAATAAGAGGGAGTGGGTACCTGTTCTTTCTGGTGATGTCGTTCAGTAAACGATAGTCGATACATGGGCAAAGACTCTTGTCCTTCTTTTCCACAAAGAAGAATCCTGCTCCAGCTGGAGAGGAGGAGGGAAGAATTATCCCAGCAGCCAGGGACGCTGAAATGTACTTATCCATAGCCACTCTTTCTGGGGCTGACACCAGGAAGCAGGTCAATGCCACAATCATAATCCCGATGAGGAGGAAGTGATGTGGCTTTGGACTTATTGAATACGTCATGCAGATCGTGGTAACAGGAGGGAACTTTAGACACCTCAGAGGCCTCGATCCCAAACTCTGTGTCTTCAGGCTTTGGAATCACAGGAGACATCTGAAGCGACGGAGCAGATGAAACAGGCAGACTCTGAGGACCACTTGGAGAAAAACAGTTTAGTTTGCACCCCTCCCCCCAACTCATTACCTCACCGGTAGACCAGTTCATGTGTGGATTATGTTTGGAGAGCCAGGGAAGACCTAGAATGACTGGGTTCAGAGGAGCGTTAAATAAATGAAAACTCAAATGTTCATAGTGTCCTTGGGCCATGACCACCTTTACTGGAAGGGAGCGGTGAGTTACCCTACACAGTAACCTGCCATCCAGAGCATTGGCCTCCAGGGGCTGGGGCAGAGGAAGCAGAGATAGTCCAAGCCTTTTAGCTAATTTCCAATCCATAAAGCTTTCATCAGATCCAGAGTCCACTAATACCTTGGAGCACAGGGAACGAGAGGGTGAGATTATTTCAATGTCAGTTAATGGACGAGGAGAAGAAAGCAAGGAAAATGTACGGCTCACCAGTGCCCTCCTCTTCACTGGCGAGCCCGGTCTTTTACTGGACAGAAAGCCATGAAATGTCCCACTTGAGCACAGTAAATACACCAACCTTCCTGTAGACGACGCTGCCGCTCTTCCGGTGTCAGTTTGGCTCGTCCTAACTGCATTGGCTCGTCCACCACAGGCGAGGGCAACGAGGCTGCAGAAGACTGGTGATAGCGAGGAGGAGAACGTCGAGGAAGGGGCCGGTCACTTGTGGCGTGCCCCCTCAGGCCGGGAGGTGCAACTGCTCGTCGGTGTCTCTCCTTCTCACGCGCTCTGACGATTATCAATCCTGATAGTGAGAGAAATGAAGGCAACTAGATCAACAGGTCGTTTTATGGACACCAGCTGGTCCTTTATGGGGTCAGAAAGTCCATGATAGAAAGCATCCAGCAGAGATGAAGTGTTCCAGCCACTGTCTACTGCCAAAGTGCAGAACTCAATGGCATAATCGGCAACCTGTCGAAAGCCCTGGCGTAGATCCATTAGGGCTCGGGCTGCCTCAGCTCCTGGGGTAGTGTGGTCAAAAATATTGCTTAGTTTTTCCGTGAAGAGAGAAAGAGAAGCGCAGATGGGAGAATCCCGGGCCCACTCAGCTGTAGCCCACGCCTCCGGTCTACCAGACAGATGAGTAATAATATAAGCTACCCTTGCTCGTTCTGTCGGGAACGCTGAAGCTTGCATCTCGAAATGCAGACCACATTGGACCAGGAAAGCCCTGCAATTGTCTGTGTCACCAGAAAATCGCTCAGGTCTGGAGAGATGGACAAATGATGGCATGGAGGCAGTGGCAGGACCATGAAAAGACCCTCCAGGGGGAGCTGCAGCCGCAGCTTGAGCAGGCGGTGGAACATGAGGAGCTGTGACGAGAGTGTCCAGACGTGCCATGAGCTGCTGGAGTTGGCCAGCCAGGTCACCCACCTGACTGCTGATAGCGGCCTGGAAACCCTCATGGCGCTGGGACATCTCGCTCACCCCCAAA